>NC_142620.1:23385909-23688939 GCF_059453375.1 Lepisosteus platostomus
CCCCTTTTTAGAAGCAATAATATAAGCAAACAGAATCCTTAAGATAAAAACCAAACTTCAATATTACTCATTTTGTCCTTTCTAGAGCCCAAAATGAGCAATCACCAAAAGCCAGCCTACTTTACTTCTCAGGTCTGCATGAAACAAGAGAACCAACTTTTCTTTGCCACATACTGTACTTTTAAAGCCAGCCAGAACCAAGCTAATCCCTCACAGCTGAGACTCTTTAGACAGGAAATGAGCAGGCCATTTCCCCAAGGCATCTTGGGACTTCTAGTTCCCCACCTCCCTGCTTAGAAGAAAATACACATTTTTAAAGAGGGTCAAAGAGTGTAGAGGCTTCTCAAAACACTAAGTCCAAACTAAACTCCCTCTATGACTCTGCCCGACATCATGTCACAAAAACCCATTTAGAATAATCCATTATACTGTATTTCTCATGTCCGAGTCTGCCCTGTGACCTGCATGAATGAAATACCTTTGAACCATTTTACTTTTAACAAGTCATGGGCAACACAGATTCATACCTGAAGAACTCTAATATTTGTGTAAAGATATTACCAATTTTCTCAATCCAAGATAAAAAATATTCTTAAAATTATGTGAAGGGTTTGGTTTTTCTTCAGAAATTCATCAGAAACGCATTAAGTTTGCATAGAGACAGAAGTTGTGGAGAAAATTAAACACTGAAGATACTCCACAATAGTTTGTTGAACATCTTTTTTGCTGAAAGTAGACAACAAAAAATATATAAATGCATGCAATGCACATGCACAACTTTATTTGTTTGCAAGAGATTCCATTTGGTATTTCTTGGGAGTAATATATGTATTTATGTCTAAATGTAACTTTAAAGCATAGTAATATTTTTTTACTTTTGCTTTCAATACTTTATCAGACCAGAGAGTAATAACTTTGCAAAAGTTAAGGATAATTTTATGCTGGGTCTGATAATCTTGTGTGCACAGTTTGAATGATAGCATGCACCTACTGTATCTGTGGCAGATCTGCAGTCTTACAGCATCACATTTAGCTCTTATCAACTTCTCTTCTTCTTACTTCTCTACAGCATACTTCTCTTTTTGTCCCATTGATCAAAAATAATAGTAGCTTAGATCATTTCTCTTTCTCCTCAGGGCCAAGGGTCTTGGTTGTTTATCAGCAGCGGTCTATGAATGACACTTCTAAAACTGCATTTCTAAAAACAGTATAGATTTAGCTAGAAACAATGTAGAGCTCTACTGTTCCAAACTTGGCTGAAGCCGAGAAAAGGCTTCCTGCTTTTCCAAATCTGGCCTCATTGACTTGGCTTCCTTTTCTGTGCTGGTAATACAGTTTTATTTTTCACGTGGATGCTTGAAAAGTGCTTCTGTGCTGTACTTTGTTCTAAAATGTTACAAAGTCCACAGTAGATGTGCTTTAAGAGAGCGCCTGTTATTCAGGGATGAAAATGTTTGTTTTGATGTGATTCTGGAATTACCTGGTATTGGATAGGTAACAAGATCATCCCCACTCTAGTCACTTTGCACATATTACTTTAAAGAGTTGCATTGCAAGTGCATTGATATTGCCTGTAGTGTACATTATACAGTAGGTCTAGATCTTTTTAAAGGTATTGAAGTTGTCATTTCTGACATTTATTTGGACACAGTAAAATATCAAAATTGTTTTGTTGGTTTAAAAATGTCAGATATAGGTGTATAGGTACTTTTGTGTGCAAAATTATGGCACCCCGGAGTGTAAATAAGACAGGAATTCAGGAGTGCTGAGATTCTGCAATTTATTATCTTTTATTCAGGGAAGCACCATGGTGCAGATGACTTCCTCCCAGTGTTGATGTATGTGTTAGTGAGGAGCAATATAAGTGCGATGCTGCTTGATGTGGAGTACATGATGGAGCTCATGGACCCTGCTTTGCAACTTGGAGAAGGTAGAACACATGGATAACTGCTTTTTTTAAAGAAATGGACATTCTCAGTGTGTTATTGTCATTCAGTTCTCTGTTCTTACAATGTCCTGGAAAAATAAATCTTCCCAGTCCCTGTTAGTGAGAAGTAGCTGTTAATGAGAAGTAGCTCATTAACATAAACTGATTGAGTGCTGCCACCACCAGTAGAGATGGGACTGATAGAATCATGTGCTGCATTGCGTTTGCTCCAAATCTTTATACTTAGGCTTAACACTTACTTTACACTTTATATTTAGGCCAGAAACTTTCATTTTGCCTAGTCAGACAACAAATCCTATTGCTACATTGGCAGTACTGTATTAAAAGCTTAAGTGCTTTGTTACAAACTCCATGCAGAATTAGGTTTTAGGAATTAGGTTAGCGAAGAGGGTTAAGACTTATGCATTCATCATATTTTACTTTTCATTTTTCTTTGCAGTTTGTTACTAAAATGTTTACTTTGAGTATTTTGTTATGATAAAAAATATTTACTTTAAGAAAGAGATGTATACACCATCTGTAATTCATGAATATGGGACATCATCAAAAGTGGATGAATACTTTTGCAAGCCACTATATGCCTAGGTTTATTCCTAGGTTTTAGCATATTTAACAGATAGATAGATATATATACCTTAAATATTGGCTGATGCTTTTCCAGTTTTTATTTTTAGAAGTGGGCAAAGTACTGTAACAACATTTTTTAAGCTTGTGTATCTGTCTGACATAAATTATAAAAATAAATTTATTGTTAAATGTGATCCCTGGCAAAGGAAAGAATTAACTTATTCAGTATGATATGTTTGTTTTTATACATGTAAAACGCCTAAACTAATCTTTTTTTCAAAGCTAGTAACACTGAAAGCCAATCTCAAAAGGCATTTGCCTGGAGCTTTGAGTAATATAATACTGTAATATTCACTTTCTATGACTACATTATTCAGGCTTAGTGAAGCTGTAGCTATTTGCTTCATCAAATTGTGCCATGCTAAAACACTGTTGCTCAGGAAAGTGAAGCAACCATGCATCCGAGTTTTATCAGATACCAGTTTTACCAACATTTTACAAAAGATCATAGTGCAGTACAAAAACTGAGGCAAAACAAAAAACAAGTTTTGCAACAAGGTTAGTTTACGGTTAAGTCCCTACACATGCAAGTTTTCTACACAATGCTTTCAATAGTGTTTTAATATTATTTTACAAAACCACCACAATTCTGATGAAGATTTTAAACTGTTTTGGCCTCTTCTTGTTGACAGGGTCTTATTACTTAACCACAACCTATGGCGCCCTAGAGCACATTAAGAACTATGACAAAGTATCAATTACAAGGCAGCTGAGTCTTGAGATACAAGACTCTATTCACCGCTGGGAAAGACGTCGGACTCTCAACAGGGCCAGGGTGTCCAGGACTTCAGTACAGGTACTCTTCATGAATAGGTGTACAACTCAGTGATTTCTAATTGTTCACCTACTCATTTGTGTTTTCTTATTTTGTTTAATACATAACATTTACCTTGGGAAAAAAAGGGAAAAGCAGTCTCAAATTGGAATAATGGAGATTTTGATTGGATAATTTCAAAAAACCTTGTTGGTAGGCATTGCAAACATTAGAATAAAGAAAGTTTGTAGTCCAATTGAGAAGGGTTACTTTTAACCAATAAACAATTGTCTATTTTGCACTGCAATATCAGAGCATAGACCTTGTATTGCATATTTTCATAAATTCATTGAGAAAAACATTTTGCATCCTTGTGTCAATGCAATGGCAGCAGGGGCAGTTTTTTAGTTATTTAATTTTTAAAACAAAATATTCAAGTTACATGTTGTAAAGAACAGGGCTACATACTGTATAACAGCATTGCTGCCACATGGTAATTTGGCAGTGTGGAGATCCGCACATTTACTTGGTCTATTATGGCACAAATTGAGATGTTCATTAAGCTTATCAAAGAAATTGTGAATGAATATATCTTCTTTCTGTTTTAGAATTATTATCAAATGGTTTGTGATAGTTATTATAAACAGCACCATGCTCCCTTACTGACCCTCCATCAGTTACCAAACGTTTAGAAAATTGGATAGTCAGGATCTGTGCGATCTTTTGTTAAACCTCAGGGAACAGCATCTTGAGCATCTTTTCCTCGAGCCAACTGACCTGAGAGCACTGCTAGCACAGCACTGGATACTGGCTCTGATATTTGGTGGTTGGAAACACTACACTTAATACATAACCACCCAGCATAACAAAGATATACTGTACAGTACATGTAACCTGCTACTTCTTAGCACTATGTACAGTATTCTATTATAAGTAAAACAGTCATTTGCAGCTTTTAGCTTGAAAGTAATGATGAAAATGTTGGAATTGTTAAAGATCCGATCATAAATTCCTAGAATGTGGTTTCTTTAACGCTTTGCCTTTTACAGTGAGTTAGAAATGAAATGACAAAGACAACCTGTTCTGTCATCATAGTTTTGGCATTCAACAGCACTTTTAATATGATCACAAGCTTCATAAACTTAATCAATTATAAGAGATGTTACATATGTATTCGAGTAGTTACAGTACATACAGTATGTATAAAACATGTTCAATAAATATAGTAGGTCTTATAGGTTATTAGGGAATTACAGTAGGTGTACAGAACTGTTGAAACACTACTGCTGTATTGTGTCACAGCAGATGTGTATTCATGTCAGTTGCAAATACACAACTGAATTTTTATGGCTTTATCTCATTTGCATCAAACCTTTGTGAGAAAAGTGTTGTACTGTATGTTGGATTTAAATGATCAACAGTATTTGTATTTTTCAAATTTCAATGATTAAGCGATATTTTCTGCACAAAACCATTAGTTTTTGTCTGACGTGTCCTTCTGCATTCTCTGTTCAACTTTGCAGGATTTCATCAATGTCTCATTCCTGGATGCAGGCTGCAATACAAAGACTCTGGGGGCTAGACCCACCACCACAGCCCAGGACTTGTGTAATCAATGTGCAGAGAAGTTTGAAGTCCTGGAACCTGAGTGTTACCAGCTGTTTGTTCTTGTAGACGGGATATACCAGCAGCTGTCCCCTGATGCGCTGCCCCTCACTATCAAAGCCAGCTTCCACGAACCCAGTGAACCCAAGAAGGAATATTATTTTGTGTACAAGCCTATGACCTCCGAACAAGAAGCTGCCAAGCCTCCACCAACTGAGACGGAGAGCCTGATTTGAATGACAAACTGTCATGTTCACAAATAAGGACATCTTGTAAGAAACTATTTACAGAATTCCTTAAGAGCATTCATAAGAAACGCTATGACTTTGAGCTCCTATGTCTTATTTTCAATATAATTGTCTTGTTTTGATAATATTTTTTTATATTCTTCATCATCATAATGAAAAAGAAAAGATTTCCCCTAAAGATTGTGTATAAAAAGGGTTCTGTAAAATGATTTAGTAGTTTCTCCCTGTTGTGTTTCCTGCTTTTCCAAAATACACAGGACAAGTAATACATCTCTACCTCTCTTGAAAATAATACAATAATGTACCAGTTGAAGTCTTAATGGTTATCGAAATTCCAAACAGTTATTACATTGAAATATGTTTATCTACTTTCATGGTACACATACAGTAAAATGTTTCATTATCTAGGAACAGTGGCTTCTAGAAATATGTGTCAGTTACTGTAGAATATATCTAAAAAATTCTCCATTCATTTATGGCTTTTAATCAAGATCTCCACAATAATTAATAATAATAATTGCTTACATTTATATAGCGCTTTTCTGGACACTCCACTCAAAGCGCTTTACAGGTAATGGGGACTCCCCTCCACCACCACCAATGTGCAGCATCCACCTGTATGATGTGACGGCAGCCATAGTGTGCCAGAACGCTCACCAAACATCAGCTATCAGTGGGGAGGAGAGCAGAATGGCAAAAAATGGCAAAACTAGACCTTAAGACACAATAGAAAAGGAAATGCTGAATACCTGAATACCTAAAAACACTTTTAACTTTCCTTTCAGTTCTTGGATCCTAGGCTAAGTTCTAGTTAGTTGCCTCCTGTGTGAAGTTTACAAGTTTCTGGTGCTTTCACCTCCTAAAGACATGCTGATTAGGCCAATTGCTGTCTCTGAATTGTTTGTGAGTGTGCCCTGTGATAGGCAGTTCAGCCCTAGTGTACCTTGCACACACTATCCTTCCAGGATTTACGCAGCTTGTTTGTCTCAACCCTTATCAGAACAAAATGGCTTTTTGAGAATGGATAATCTAAATAAGGTTAGCATTGTCGTTCCCTCAGAGATTTTCTCTCCACATAGCGCCTACAGAGTGGCATTTAATTTTGAAACAAATATCTTAGCTTTTTTGAAAAATAAAATAATTTTAATTAAAATTCCAAATACTTCACAGAACAATATTATTTCACATGAACATCAGCAATAAATTATTTCAAATAAACTTAAATAGAAAAAGAAATGTTTTTCTGTAATAGATCATTCATATTGAATAATTAAAGATGTTATGAACATTCAGTAACACTGATACTGTATATTTATGTCAGTTTTGCTCTACAGATCATAAAATATGTCCACTTACCTGTAAAATAACCAAAAACAAACAGTACAGCCTGGCTCACTTGCTTTTACTTTTCCTAGAGCCAGGAAGGCACAGACAGCTCCTCTGTTTTTTGTCCTAATTACATTAGTAGCACTGACAAAGTCTACAATCAAGAATTACAAATAGCACAAAATGCATTTTAGCACAAACCACATACTGTACCATGCAGGTATGAGTGAAATTTGAGTAATGCAAATGAAACGTTTCTCACATTTTCATCTGAAATGTTCTTGTCACTATGGATTCTTGCCTTCTTGCATTTTCCTCCTGGGTTGTTGTGTCTTGTTGTGCAAGAAGAAGATTTCAAATTCACTTTTAAATTATCTAAAAACATAGAATCATATTTGTCTTAAGTTGTACATTTTGTCTTGCAGAGTACTGAGGGACGTGCCAGTACACTGTGAGTGACAGAATGGCCTTGATTCTTTAGAACAGTCCTTCCCTTCATGAATTTTCCTTCTTCAAAAGGATTGATTTTCATAAGAACTTGACTTATGAGTTATGAACATGTGAACTTGAACCCTAGGATAAAACTGCCATCTCACACTCAGAGCCTCAGATACACACAGCCCAAACAGACTGAATAAAACATGTTGAAATATCCCCTTGGGACTTTGAATACCCATATCTTGGAGGAAATCAACACTTGACACTTTCATCTTAAATTTGGAACTGTGCCAGATCCCCCTTCGATTGGTAGTGTGTTATAGAGGATCTACACATAAAACCCCCTTTAACAGGAATTAGGTGGAGATCAGACTAACCCTGATGTAATTAAACCTACCCAACCTCACTTTGGTCATCTTTGCCTATTCTCCTCATGGTAAAGAAAGGAGCAGTGGAATGAAACCTCGATCCAGTCGGTCCCACTTGGGCAGTCCTGCTCTTACAGACTTTGTTATTAGAGCTGCGGGCCAAGACGGCACCAACCAAGGGTGCTGCTTGATGTCACCCCTTTCCATGTTTTTGCTAACCATTTACTAAGAGCTAGTGATCTTTTAAGGTGTCTTTTTGTTTCTAATCAAACTATATAATCTGGAACCTTCCATTAATAACAAATAATTTCACCATGAAATCAAGTTTCTCACCATCTGTAAGACTGCAAGGGTCTTCTCAACCTCTGTCTACGCTCTGAGTTCTTAAATAGCGAATTGGCTCCCAAACAGGTGAAGCCAATCTCCTAATAAACTAGTGAGAATTCAGGTAACTCCAGTTCATTCCAGTTCTGGAGTGTCTCTATGCTGCCCCCCAGATGTGGCTGTTCTGTTACAGGAACTTCAAAATTACAGCCTGGAAAGCTGATTTTGTACAACTATCACTATATAACAAGCAGTAATATACTGTAATAAGCAGTAATATATAGCAATAATATAATGATATAGATAACAGTATTTCAAATGTGTTGGAAGATGTAATTTTTAATGGTTGTACCAGATTAGGCTAGGAGTAGCCACAGTTTAATCACTTCTCCAGTGCAGTCTAACCTTGCTTTTATATAGCTGTCCAGATTTCCCTTGTCCTCCCTTCTCACAAATGCATGTTTGTTCATAAAGTTCATACTACAAGCTGACATGCAGAGTTTTGATTTAAGTCCTTCTTATTTTGTTTGTGTTTGCAATAAACAGATGCCTTCAATGTCTCCAAACAGCAGCATAAAACATATTCAAAAACTGGAACGCTGTCATTATACTAAAAGTGCTTTTAAATGTCCTCAAGTCAGAAAACAGACTATATCTGACAATTACAATGATTTTTTAAATCATTTTTCAGTTATAATGATTGTTTATTATTTTTTTACAGTACAGTGGAAAATTGCATGTTAACTATTATCTAAAACTGTATTTTGGAGAGGGTACAAATTTCTATGGTAACATTGTATTATACATCACTATTGTTTTCATCTATAAGTATTTGTAAACTTTGTATGCTTGTGCCAAATTTAAAGTGTGCATTACTACAACAGATATTTTACAAAATGTAATATATGTTGGTATTAGAAATGGTGAGTGAGTTTCAGCACACGTGCATTAAAGACACTGATTAAATGCAAGAGAATTGCTATATTTAAACAGTTTTCTGAAATGGGAATTTCCTGCTTTCATGCATTGTAGAGTGTGGAGTTTTAACAGCATCTTCACAGCAGAGACATATGTGTAAAGTATGCATGCTGGGTTTTCTAACTGGGTTTATCTGCTCTTAACTCACCTCTTATTTACTTAGGCTAACTTCAACCTTATAACAATGTCTTGGACTTCTCCCATCCAAGTGTCTGTGTTGTAAGAAATTCTACTAAGGCAGAACAAAGATTATTGAAGGAATGCTGATGCAGTGTCAGTATCACTTGTGACCAAGCTGTACCAAATAAATGACCAGCTAAGTGGAGTTCTCACTGTTAAATTTCTTGGTAACAATAAACTGACAAAAATAACAGCCTGGCATTTCATGAAACCAAGGTCTTAGTGTTAAAACAAGTTAAAAAGTATCATTATCAACTAACTAAGAGCTCAGTCTTATGGATATTAAAAACCCATTACTAAATTTGAAATTCAATGCTTTTTGTGTGATCATACCCCCTAGTGGTGGAATTACATTATGTACTTGTTTTGCTACCAAAGATAATACTGTACAGATTCTATTTGCAGTTCCTGGATGCTAAGTAATGAATACAATTAGAAGTGTTCCTTAAGTTTATTCCAGGCTTTCAGCATCCCATCGATCTGTACAGTATATCGGCATCCTAATACCTCTGAGATTTAACAGAATTATTCTGAGTGTGTAGGATTTTTAAGACATAAGATAAAATGTATATTAACATGATAACTGTTACGAGGGTCTATTTTTTTTCATAATTACAAACTTTATAGTCAAAGTCTTTAGAAAATGGTATCTGCCCTGTTTTACTCACAGATGTTTGATGTTTACAAGCATGATTTACCACTCATTACAAGCACAGCACACATAAGGGAAATTCTGACGCTGTGCTATTTACACATTTACTCGTAGATGTATGTGATGACAGATTTCAAGGAAAGCATAGTGGTGATGTGCTCCACTTATTCAGACCAGTGGTCTTCACAGAATGTGTAAACCATATGCTTGGACCATTCTGCTGTTATGCTCTCTGTTAATGCAGTGCAAACAACTCCCTTTACACTCACACTTATCAAGACTTATAGAGGGAATTCCAAATAAACTGTCACCCACAAATATCATTTAAAATGCTGTTTACAGAGAATTTAGCACAAGTGCAATTTACCAGTTTGTGAAGTAGGAACTGTTAAAGGTCTAATTTAAAAACCACTTTCTATTTGCTTACTATATTCACAATGACTTCATATAGGTTGAAAAAATACCCCGGCTACTAAATATAAGAACCCCTGCTCATTTGGTTGCTACTGTAGTAGATCAATGGTTTAAGAACTCCATCAACCCCCTTGGATCTTTGTATTGTTTGTCATCTGAGCTGAATAACTGTGAACAACAATTCTTGTTTTGCCAAAAGCAAAATTTTAGAATTAGAAAGAACTGCAATGGCACATTAGTACGTAATATGCATTGCAAAACCATCATTGACAACAAAAGATAGATAGATGATTAAAAATGTTCATTATCTGGAGACAGGAATTTGCCAAGGTATAGAGAAGTGCAACATCACACACAATTACCATAGAAGAGTTACAATCTACAGGGGTCCATTTTGTGGAGTTTGCACATTCCCCTGTGTTTACCTGGTTTTCTTTTGACACTGTTTTCTTTCTACTTCCCAATTTCCCAAAGTTATGTTAGTTGGTTAGGTCATGTTGTCTATGCTAAATTTCCCCTTACTTTGTGTGCAGCCATTTGGTTTCTACAAATGTAACAAAAAAGAGGTGATATCATATCATACAGACACCCATGAGATAATGGTGTGCAGGAAGTAATGAGTACAATAATAAAGCACATTTGAAAAGCGGGATTCTCATTTTGTGATCTCCTTCTCCCTTTGTCTCCTCACTATCCCTTTTTCATAGATTGTGTTCTCTTGTCTGAACAAACTTAAACAATCTTTAAATGAAGTGGAGCAGCACAGTGTAATGGGGAAGCATTTGGACTCATTGCCGGGAGGCTAGTGCTTAAAGCTAAGGCATCAGTTCCTGCACAATGTGTTGTTGTGGGGCCTGTGTGGACTTTACCTTTACTTGTACCACAGATCATATTGCCTGGAGGAGTGTCAAAAATCAGGCCTGGGACCCCCCAGGTTTTCATTTTTCAAGTTTAATTTCTCTTCCTAGCCCAAATGGTCAAATTTGCAGTATTATACAAAATTGTAAGGTGCTCTGTAGCAAGCTGTTGCAAAGGACTCTATAGCAAATAAAAGATTTAATGTGATTGATTGATTGACTGACTGATCAACCTGTTGATTGATTGAACTTCCCACTGCAGCCTTATAGATTCAGGAGCCTGGATTGATTTCCAGTCTCAGGTGTCTCTGTATAGAGTAATTAGTGTGCTGCACTAACTGCCTCCTTCCAAATGTGATTGATTTATTATAAACAGTTAAAATAGTAATGTTTAGTCTCTGACCCTGTGATAGGCTGGCATCTCATCCAGTGGAGATCAATCCTACATTACTCCCTGTGCTTTTGGAACAGGTGCTGGCTTGCCACAGCCCTCAGCAGGATAAATAGATTGCTGATGAGTCAAGGTTGAATATACAGTAGTTTCCTAAGGGAGGCTGATGCTACTTTAGACAGATTCCTTTAATATTTTAATATGCTTTAAACTCCCAGATTTGACATGGGAAGACACCTGTTAAAACTCATTTATTGCAAAACAGAATTTTTGCACTCCCCTGATTCTCAGGGTTGATACATTGTTCACTGCTAGCTCTTAATGGCAGGAATTGTCTTCAGATTGTTTGATTGGTCGATGTTCTCAGAACATTTCATTAACTTTTATTTTATTAAAATGTATTGACTCCCTGATTAGAATGTTTGTCAGTTTGTGAAACCATGTATTGTATGTCATTACAAGCTAAATGTTATCTGATTACCTTAGAAAGAGATCAAATTCATGCAGTGGTACTGTAAAAAACACAAATATGTACAATGAGCAATCACACTTCCTTAAATTAAAGAATGATAATCCTTTACATATCTAGAAGCTCCATAGGATTGAATTCATTTGTTGAAAGCATATAACTCCTTCCAGTTACCCTATACAGTGAACAGAAATCACACACAAATCATTCTGTATTTCAGATTGTCAGCTTCTCATTGTCAGTGAGTAATACTGTAAGATAAAGTTCAGACTGAAAAGGAAGCAATTAAAAACACTAGGGAATTTCTCACTGCAGTTAAATCTGAAATCTCCCCAAAGTAGTTTTAGCCTCCACTGTAGAGCTTCTGCTGATGATTATGTACAGCTGTGGTACATTTGCTAGTACATGAGTTCGAAACTGATTTGTTCAACCATTTAAATCGCTGCTTTTTAAAATGAAGTATTAGATATTCAGAAAAAAAACCACAGGTGCTTATCAACACATAAAACGTTCAGTTTTGATGCTTTTTGCGGTTTCTTCAACTTTGTATTGCTTTAAGCAAAAAGATCTGTTTTCAAAAGAAAGGCAGGGGGAGGAATGACCTTTTCATTCACACAATAAAAGAAGTGCCAGTGGTGGATGGATCTAAGGGTCCCCTGGCATGTAATAACAATAAAGAGACATGTAATGCCACTTTTGCCACACTATGACTTCTTTATTACCAAGATACTGTAAAACAGAACAAATGAAAGCAGCTATTTTAATCAGAATAGGTGAAGTGCTAGTCTAGGATTTGTTGACATTATGTATGTTTGATAAAATACTGTAAAGCCATTGTTACATTTAAAGATAAAGTAACAGTGCGGTCCATATTATAAATGCTCATCATGACAGAACTCATCGTGGTCTCTGCAGTTTTAAGAAAACAAGAAAGAAGATACATCCATCTATTTTCTTACCTCTTCATTCTATTCAGGGTTGCGGGGGAGCTGGAGCCTATCCCAGCAAGCAATGGGCACAAGGCAGGAAATACTCTAGATGGGGCGCCAGTCCATCATACTGTAAGTCACGTACAGACACAAATACAGACATACACGCTCTCACACCTCTCCCAGAAGAAAACTGTTAAAACATACTAGTGCTGTATGTCTTTGAACTGTGGGAGAAAACAAGAGCACCTTGTGAAAACCTACATGAACATGGGGAGAACATACAAACATACAAACTCAATGAACATAGCACCCCAGGTTCGGAATTGAACCTAAGGCCCCAGTGCTGCAATGTTGCAATGCTGACCACTGTGACACCATGCTGCCCTAGAGAGAACATGATGCTCCCTAAATGGGACACCGGTCTATCACAGTGATTATCCACAATAATGCTGGTCCCCACTTATACAGCTGGTCCCCACTTATACAGTAGCAACTGGGGGAAACTGGGGTAAAATACTCAAATTACTATAGCAGTGTCTGCAGCAGGACCCTAAACCCACAACCTACTAGCTATGAATCCAAAGTCATTCCTGTGGCAAATGAATTATAATGAATCATGAAAATCTCTATAAAGTCCAGGGCTGGTACCTTGCTGTCCTGGGTTGTTTGGATGAAGTACCTGAGGACTCCTTAGTCTGCCATTTTGAGTCTAACTTCCACACCAGCATGCCACCAATTCTTTACAATCTGCCAAGATTCATCAGTGTTTAATGACTCTCAGCTTTAATGACTTTTAAGGAAGTGCCACAAGGTCTAAAAGCACTAAAAAATATCAATTGAACTTGATAACAAATATGTACTGTTACAAGAATGGGGGATTTAATTAACATTACACTCACAAAGCTCTTTCAAAACATATTAAAATCAGGGGTTAATCAATCCAGAAGTTGACCAAAATTCACTGAGGTACGTTTTATAGATCAGTGTGCTTTCTTTTTTTTTGCTTTATAAGCACATGGAATATTAAATCTGTGTGTAAAGTACTTTGAGGGCTTGTGGATAATATTTCTTGCACAAAAAGCGAAGAATTTCTCATATATGTCTACACTGAAAGATCAGGTATACAGAAATAAATTCATAGGGAACATTTTAGGAAAGAGAGACCTTGATCTGTCAGAGTGAGTAATGGTTGCAAGCGTCATTCAGTATAGCAGTAGGTTTTACTTGTGGTACTTTTTTATGATTGCATTTCTCCTAAAAGGATCAGATGGGCTTTCCACACTGAAAATATCATCATGAGTGAGGCTTATATTTACAGTATGTGGCAGGCCGGCCTAAAACATGAGAGTAGTTATAGCACACTTACCACTGTAGGCTGCCAAATAGTCTCTAAACATTGTAAAGAGATACAGGTACATTGGGAAATAATTTGTTAATTGCTTAGATTATTGGTGAGGGGTGATTGGGCACATTCTTTCATGGTTGCATTAGAGTTTGTTTAGTACATAAAGGATATAAATCATGGAACAGTCTGCAATAACACCTCTTGGACATGAGTTCAGCAATGATCACATGTTTTTGTGCAGGTCCTTGGGACTGCCTTGCCTGAAGGTAGTGTTTGCCACAGTGTATATCTACTATATTCACCTGTGAATCACCAAGTGAGACAAGGTGATCCTTGATGTATTGTACCACATAAATAATAAAGGTTATTTGGCCCTTATAACACATTTGATAGTTATAGCTAATTTATGTGATGATGTAATTCATCCTTTTCCAGTAAGAAGCCAGGGCTAGTCCAACATCTTGCTTTATGTCTTTGCTTTATACAATTAACTGCATTTATATCTATATATTGTTTCAAACAAAAGGATAATAAAGAACTTACTTGTGTTGACCTCCTACAGTTAATCCTCCGCTGAAGGGCAATGCCCACCTGGCTTATGTGCAACAAGCATTCAGTGCCAGCAGCCCCACTGCACGACAATTCAAGTGGAGAACCAAGATATTAATTCACCAATTGAATGAAAGGGGAACCTTAAGGAAGCCAGACTGCAAATTCAGCATGGAATTTAACCAGGACACTGAGTTTAACACAATTACTCCTATGAACAGTTCCATGAAGTCTTCAGTTCATCTGAAGGACTCCTCCTTGTGCAGATTGCTCCTTGTTTTAAGTATCTGGTACATTGATAACAGCCTAAAAGACAGAGTCTGAAAAAAAGCCATGTGGAGATTATTTCTCTGGAGAAAATCGAGGAGATTTGATGTGAGTAAACACATCCTAGAATTAATAACAATAATAAATAATTGCTTACACGCTTTTCTGGACACTCCACTCAAAGCGCTTTACAGGTAATGGGGACTCCCCTCCACCACCACCAATGTGCAGCATCCACCTGGATGATGTGACAGTAGCCATAGTGTGCCAGAACGCTCACCACACATCAGCGGGGAGGAGAGCAGAGTAATGAAGCCAATTCATAGATGGGGATTATTAGGAGGCCATGATTGGTAAGGGCCAATGGGAAATTTGGCCAGGACACTAAGGTTACACCCCTACTCTACATGATGTACATGATGCCTCACGCAACTATACTCCCGATTTGAAAAATCACCATCTGGTTGACATTTTAGAGTACCAAAGGATACAAAAACTTGAGAGTAGGTGGCGTCTTTCTGGCCTAAACTTACATTATAAGGCTTGGAAAGATTACTTGTCTGAATATAAGGATATGATAGAATCTGTTAGATCCACCTACTTCTCTCACATCATTGAAAATTACCATAACAACCCCAGGTATCTTTTCTCCACCATCAACATTAACTAAAGTCTAACTGCCCCACCACATTACCTCCCTCTTTCATTCTGTAAAGTGCTTTGAGAAGCCACTTTAAAGGTGCTATATTAAATAAAGTTTATTATTACTATCACAAAAAACATTTTAAGAAGTCATTCATTCAGAGTATCATTACTCTTTTAAACTCTGATGCATGGGCCATGATGTATCTAACTAGCAATTAAATAATACACTAACCAATATACTACACTATACCAGCATCTTTAACATGTTATATTTATTCTGCTCATCATTATTATAATTTTATACAATGGTGTTTATTGTACTTGCTTGGAAACATCTCCTTTGCACCTAGAATTCATGTAACACTTTGGAAAGGCTGTAATTACCTTGGATAACAGTATCTGCTAAGCATGTACATACTAATAATGTTTAACTGTATTTTATTGAATCTCTGTTGTTTATGTTTATATCCTAGTTGATGCAATTCATCGTTAGTCTTATCTTTTTAAGATTCCTATTCTTGCAGTGAAATAGAACAGTAGTGTTTTCTCTAATGTCCTAGGTAACAGTATAAAAAGGAAAAATAAGGTTAATTAAAATAAAGTTAGGTGACAGGATATAAAAAGTACAACATAATTTTCTTTGTTTTTGAGAAATTTAAAAATAATACTGCAGGCTGCTTTGCTGTAATGATTGGATATATTTTTGTATTTTAAGCAACTGAATGCAACAATGTCGCTTTTCACTTTCTTTACCAAAACCAGAAGAATCCCGAAAATGTACTGTAGGACGTCACTGAATGACGAAGCAAACAGAATTGCTTTATTAAACTGTTTTTTGTTTGGTTTTTGGAGTGAAGGAAGGGGTGCTGTGTTTAATCAAAAAGTTGGAGGGAGATGATATCTTGACTGTCAGAAAGAAGAAACTGATGTGTGACAACTTGTCAGCTGTGGGATTTTGAATACAAGATGAGGAAGATAATGGTTTGCTATGACGGGGTTCTATTATTTTTAATGAGGTGTGATGCAGAGCGGCAGGGTCGAGTAGGAAGATCAAGTGAAGTCACCATTTTTTATTGAATGTAGTGGCAGCTGTGAATAAGCAAGCTCAAAGACAATTCTTTGTAACCACTGTCATGCATCCAATGATGCATCTTTTAAAAGGTAAATGTTTGTTGTCAAACTGTGCTTATATTGAGGGATGTAGGCTTTCCTTCCGGTCTTATATGCCATATCGTTCAGTCTTGTGCTTCACAAATTGCTGGAACTGCTGGATCTACAGTAACTATTTGGCCACCATGAGGGTTTAAACAGTCCTAAATACCATGTCCTTCTACTAGAATGATGTTTTTAACCTGAAAAGACAAAAAAACAACTTTCAATAGTACAGAAATAAGTACATTTAAATACTTATGAGTTCTTAATTAAACACCCCCTTCTGTTAATAATTTCATCATGCAGAAATCAATAGTTATATTTTAATTTAATTTTTTAAGCAATTAAGTGGAAAGTCAACTACTCAATGTCAAAACGATGAACCAAAATTAGAAGTGCTTTTTTATGTTAAAGAGAACCATCTTTATGCCTTACCAATAAAGACTTTGGCCACTTTGAGCTGTGTGCTGTGTAATAAATGCACATAGTGCTGAGACCCTGAATGCAAAACTAAAACAAAAAGAAATGACTGAAACACCATTTCTGTTTTAGGAACTGTAAAAGGGAAGAAAAAGAAATTAATGGAGAACATGCAAAAAACTGTGATGTCACTAGAAGATAGAAGAAACTCCAAAATGAAAAGAAGGGAAGAGGGAAATTAAATTAAATGTAAGATTATAATTTAAAAAACCTGAGGAACAAGAAGCAAAAATGATGAAAAATGAAATTAGTCAAAATGATTTCCTACAGTACTATTTCTATATTGCCTTATTAGACATTGATTAAAATGTGAAAGATATCTGAAGGCAAAGTTGGTAAAAATTAAAAACAGATAACTTAAACTAAGGCTTCTTACACTGCCTGTGTAGTTTTTGTTATTATTTATTGTTAGTACTGAATCTACTTTTAAGGAACTCAAATTACATGTTCATGTTTTATTGGGATGTTTTAAAGTAATCAATCCTAAAGTTAAATTCAGGAATTATGGTAATAAAGTGTTATTTAGTCATTTGTTCATGATTAAATACATTACTGAAGATTTTGGATAACATATGATCTTGCTGGAAGTAAGCTCCTGTACAGATCTACAGTGTATGTTTGTGGTTTAACTGGTTGGATGCAAATACAAGTCTGTTTGGCTTGGCCGAAGAGACTTGACACTTTTCCCAGGTACTTTATCATGACATACTATATCCTGATTAACTCCTCCAATGGGGACAATAACTACTGTACCACTACAAATTGAAGGGATTATGTTGATGTTGGTGACAATATTGCTGTATTATCCATCTATCCATCCATTTCTGGGTTGCAAGGGATTCAGAGCCTATCGTAGCAATCATTGCTATAACAATACATCGAAAATCATTTTCGATATGCATTGATCATAATGCACAGTAGTGATATCAGCAACAACAACAATCCCAGCTTCAGGCTGACATTAATCATCCACTCATTTTAGTGGATTCCATTTACAGTACACATGCCAAAAGAGACATAAAACCAGAAACCAAAAATGTTTTTTGATGTACATGGTGGAACATGAGTTGAGTTTTAGATTATTAGTATTCCATTCTATGTTATAGTACATTCCTTGTTTCCATTTTCAAAAGAAAGTTTTTGCACTTTTTGACTTCCTTATAATCCTGCCTTGGATACATTAAAGAATTTGAATGTCAGTTTCATTAAATATAAATGACTCATAAGGTCACTGCTGGTCAACATTGATATTTTACATTTTTTCAATCAGTTCTGTGACCTATGATCCTGGGCCTCTCAAACCCATTTTGAACTAATTATCTCCAAGAGGCTCAAAAAATCGTGCTGATTTAGTAATTTGATTCTTCTCTAAAATAACGAGCAAGTACAATAATTCATATTCCTGTGATTCACAGCAGCTACCACGGAATGCAAGGCCATTATTTTAAATTATGAAAATAAGTTTCAGAAAAAAAGTTTTTTTTGCATTTCAAAACTACGAAGCTGACGAATCTCATAATTAAAGTTGTCTGTTAGATTGTCACTGTTGAGAATGTGTAAAGCATTTACACAGTTAGTAAATTGAAATAAAATGAAAAATGTCAACCAAAGTTGGCTAATTTAACACAATAATCCATGTAAGGGGTTCAAGGTGTAATGTCAATTGCTTTGAAAACCTACCACCTTAATGATTAGAAAAACTGTTTCATTGTGTGTTCGGCATTACTTTTCCCTAATTGGTACATAATGCCTGAGCAAATTATTGGCCTAATTATAGGATTAAATTGAATTCCTAAACATGTTGTCTTTTAACTATTGAGGTTCATAAGTAACTTGAGATCTCTACATTCCAAGCAATAAAAAGGGTTTTCAATGGTCCAATCAAGCAATGTGGTGGTTCAATTAAAGATTCAATTGAGTAAATAGCACAGCAGGAATGAAAAGCAGCAGATCCAGGGCTGGGGATTTCTGAGAATTATTCACACCTGTCCTATCAAATACTGTTTTCTTATTTTCAGATTCACAAGAAGAAAGAAAGACTGTGCTTGTTTTGTTGCTAGTACCTTTTTATTTTTTTTTTCTCTGTCTGGTTTTTGATGCACCCCAGTAAATCAGATCTCACAGCATGGTTAAGTAGTTTGTCCCAGCTGGCTCTTTGCTGAAGAATAGTTTTGCAGACCATTCCCATTCAATCTTTTAAGATCTTAACCAAAAAACCATATGATCTACTGTTAATGATTGTATTCTTTTGAACTTTTAACCAATGAATATGTTTCTAACTTTTTGTCTTCATAGATAAGTAAACTTTTTTCTGTAGACCTAAATTAAGTCTTGAATAGAAATCTCTTCTGTTCTAGACTGAAAATGCTCAGTTCCCTTAGTTCAAAGGTATCCAGTCCTGGTCCTGTGAGGGTCAATATGTCAATATGTCAGAACAATGGTTAAAGAGGCACATTTATTAGTGTTTTTTGGAATGTTAAAACAATGGTGAATGTTAGAATGTTAACGTAGAGACACATGTTACAAGGCGGGATTCACTGTTGAACAAATCTGCATGAAACATTTCACATGGGAAGCAGGAAACTAAAATGTTAGTCATTTAGTTTGTGTGACAGCATACAGAGGAACTTGTCTTTAATTTTAACTTTGGTCTGTGATGATGTAATAATCTACTTACGAAAGATTCACTACTTGCTATTTGTCACTTCCGCATTTTATATCACTGCAAAGGCAACCTTTTCTCAGTTATACTAATAATAACAATTGGCTCTATCCATTCTGAAGCGTTCCATCCATATCTATGCATATCAATCTTGTGACAGGTTTCTTAACGGCCTTTTCAAATTTAACGAGGACTCCTTCTTTCCTTTTCCTGCTTGGTGTATGCGTAGGAAGAGAAAAGCAATGGAGCGATCAATTTACTTGCAAATTGGGCTCCTCTTTTTCCATAATCTACACTTAACGCCGGCTGACATTTGACCTCTGAGATGTAACGATAGATATGCCGAATGCTCTAATGTGGTCTACACATGTGTGGGCCAGGAAATATGCATCAAATTTGAATCGGAACCAGAAGGGACAAGAAATAGAATCATTAACACTTCGGATTCTGGTCTTAAAAACAAAAGATCATCAAACGATTTGCTTGACTTACAGGAATATTTTTTTAAACATTTTGTGTTTGCCCAAGACCTCATTAAATGCAGGAGCCTCCACAGAGGCAAACTTAGTTTGTTCTTTGGTTTCCTGGCTCCTACTGCTCTTCAAGATTTGTTTCTAAATTAAGAACAGAACAAGACGACCGCAGGTTTTGTTACGAGTTCCTTTAAAAGCTACGCTTAAAGAAATACATATACACATGCACAGAAAAACAATTCTTTTAATCTCATTCTCCCCCGTCACCCCATCCTTTTTGACAGATGTGTGGTATTTTGCCTATATAAGAGGCGCTCAAAAATGACAGTTTCTTCACTAGGTACAGCACCTGGCCAGCACTTCAACAGCTTAATTTGGGAAGCTGGGGACAGGTTTCACTTCAAAAGGTAAGGACCCCATTTAAAAAAATACTTTAGCATTTCATTTCCTTTTACTCAAAACTGTTCATTTCTCACCATGTTATCTTCTAAACTACTGTACTACAGGGAAATAAACTAGCAAGCGACACAAAATCCAATAAATTAGAACTGACAAAAATGAAATAAATAACAATCGTTTGGATGGAGAAAAAGAGAAAGAAGATGAAGCCGAGACAAATTATAGTATTGATCCAACAAAACTGAATTGAAAAATGCGCTAAGAAATGCTTGCTGTGCTTTGTCAAGTTCATCATTAAGTTAAACTTTTTAAGTTAGTTGGTAAATAACAGGGATATAAACCTATTTTTATTTGTTATTGTATGTCTCATAGTTCTTCTTGAGCATTTTTAACAACAGGAGGTGGGCCAGTGACTTAACATTCTTGATCTTGTAAAATGTTGTCTTTCTCGTTAATATTCAGAGGACCATATCTCACATGCAAAAAGGCTAAAAGTCGTAGGAGAATCATAAAGGCTGAATAATATGTAAAGAGTTTTGCTGACATTTGTTTGCTGCTTTCTGGAGATGAGCTCATGAAACAGCGTCCATGCTTTCTGTGTTGGGACACAAATACAAATGTAAAAGTAATGCACTCCAAAGTAATATATTAAAGTAAATTATTAAATTGTGTTATTGAGTTTTGATTAAAAAGGTAGCATGTGTTCCCTTTTACATTTTGCATGATCGGTAAGTGCAAATGCATGCATACAGTATATATTATGCAGTATATTGGATACAGTATATAATACGTGAAGAGAGCTCCACAGCCAAAACATTGTTTTTCCTTTCTTCTCTTTTCAGCAAGGAATAAACCTTTACTTGTTCCTATATTATATATTATACTTTTGGGTTAAGATATATGAGAAAAAAAGTTTATATAACTGATTTAATACTACTTTACCTTAGGAAATAAGTCTTCTCATTGGTTTATGTAAAGGTGCTTATTTTAAAGAAAATAGTTTGTTTTTTACAGCAGTATACAGTAATAGTGAAGTATCACTGAAAATTAATGCACTTATATTACAAGAAACTAACAAATGACTTTGTAGCAAAGCGTTGGGTCACTATTTTAATAGATTATATATTAAATCATATTTTTATATATACAGTATAATATAATATTCACATACTGTATACTGAATATAAACTCTATATGCACCTTGTTGGTTTTGAAATTTATTGATATTAGAACTGCTTGTACTTTGGTGAGCTTTGTGCATTTTAGGATGCTTCAAAAATGTTCATTTTAGCATCTTATTTTTTAATAGTTTTTATATTTACGTATTTAAACCCTGTTTTAAGGAAACACAAAACACAAAAGCAACTACAGATGAAACAGACCATACTGTGTACACTTCTACAAGAGATTACTGTACATTAAAGTGTTTAGCTTGCTGTCAAGAATCAAAAGAGAAAGAAACGATAAAAAGATGGGGAAACGCACTTCGACAAGGAACAGAAAATACCATATCTTTTGAACTGCTGTTAATAGCAGTGTTCCAAAGTGCCAATGAGTAAAAGTACTGCTGAGCTTAGACCTTTCTAGAAGCAAGAATCATGGTATACTAACCAAACCCAAGAACAAATTGCAGGCTTTGTCCAATTCTTCTTCTGCACTGAAATCATAATCCCTAAGAAAATGTGCTTGTTGAGCATTGAAATTGTTAACTAAGATTAAACTAAAAGAACTTCTGAGGATTGTGGAAGAATAGTACCTAATATATAGCTCAACACATTGAACTGCCTTAATTCGGATATTTCTTAAAAGAAGAGGCAGAGGCACATAACTCTTAGTTATGATATTCTTAGTTTTGAGTACATGTTTTCCATATTCATCTAACTATTTATGTCTAACCTTGCTAGGTGATGTTTAGCAAAGTACATGTGCATTGTTAAAGACGTTTCATAACAACCAAGCAATTTCTTGGAATAATACTAAATATTTATTTTTTTCTGATCTATTTAACTACATATTGCTTCTACTATTAAACAGAAAACAATCTAAAGCCTACAGTATTCAATGTTCCTTTTATGTGTCATCCATTCAAAGTAATTACTATTACAGAAATCTCGTATTGTGCAATATTAATTATTAATATTGCATTATAGATTTATTAATAATTATTGTATTTCAGTCTTCAAAATAAAACTGTAACATGTACAGTATGCTGTCATAAACACCTTTACAGCTCACCTGAATGTAATTGTGCCATTTGTAATTTCTTCAAGGCAACCCTGAATACTGTGTAGTAAACTACATATCAGATAATCTGAAACTGTCAAACTCGAATTGTTAGTATTTATATAATTTGTTTGTTGCTTTTTCAGGGAAAAGAAAGAATATTACAAGGTACCATATATGATAATTAACAAATGTGAACAATCATCATGGCATGAAAGATTTGGTACCTAAACAAACTGCGAAAATCCACCAATAACATAAAAAAACAATAACAGAAAAAAGGAAACTAGAGATTTTGAAGAGAAAAGCAAAAGAAAAAGAGAAAAGTTAGAAAAAAGTAGTGAAAGAACAGAAGAGAGAATCCACAGTCTTCAAGGTCTTTCATATGTCTAGGTCGAGTTTTTAAGAAGTTTAAAAAGAGCTGTCAGGCAGAATTAAATTTTGGAGTTGAGCCACAGAGTGAATACCTTATTTTTGTCAAGAAGAAAAATTTTTAAGGGAGAGATTGACATCCCAAGGATACATGAGAACGTTGTTTTGCAAATTACAGTAGGCTATTAACAGTAAATGTAAAAACTGTAATAAATAACATTTTAAGGTATCAAAAATGTATAATTTAAATAATAATATCATATACTAAAAGTAAATTTTAAAAAATGGATAGTCGAATTTACAAACTGTACTGTTACATATGTACAGCTATGAAATCAATTTATTGAGATGACGCTAGGCCCTGTGTCCAGCCTTGCGCCCATTGCTTGCCGTGAGAGACTCCGACTCCTCTGCGACCCTGAATTGGAAGAAGCAGTTTGAAAATGTACCGAAATAACACTATATATACTGTACTTAGTATGAAACCCTCTGACCTTCCCTTCACAAGAATGTATCTCTCATTCAATAGCTCAGCCTCTTCACTTGACACACACAAGTCCTCAGTGTCACTCTTTGTTTTGTAGATTATGAAGCCAGTTTCCCCACCTCGCTCAGCATTCCTTTTCCTGGCTCTTGTTGTCTCGACCTTGCTGCCTTCTGGTTACACTCTTCCTCGCCTACGCAGCCTGCGCAGGTAAGGGAGCCACTCAAGAGAGAGCAGGTCATTACTTCTTTTGATGTGTTTTATCGCGTCTTACAACACAAGTGACTGCTATTGCAAAGAAAAGTGGGTGTTCGGGTGCACTCTGGCCCTTAATCAGTGTGGCAAAAGCATTTTTTCTAACAGCAACCATTTAAAAAGTTCACTTCACTTCACACACAATTTATCAAAACCTATTTTTCTGTGAAACCTGTATGCTTAAAACAATGAAAAGCTGATACTTGAATTACATTGGAATTGATATTCTATGAAAACGCAAAACATAACTAGGAGTATTTATTATTTTGATTTTGATATTTGATTTTTGTAGAAAATTCAAATCAGTCACATTTGAACACGTAGCATATACCTGATACAATTTTGACTTGAAAGCTGATACTGAGACAGATTTGAGCCCACAATGTGAGATTATTCAGCAAATGTAGCTCGGTACCTTAATTTGCATGGGAATTTCTGGTTTAGATGTATTCAGGATACTTTCATAGTGCAGAGATTAAACATTTGGTTGAAAAAAGGCCTCAGATTGTTAGAAAGCTAAACAGTCTTTCATTCTCTTCAATCTGAAAATAATGGCTTGTATTTTTCATCCACAATTTGCATGTGAGGTGGGTCTGACTTGGTCCTTTAAATGCGTCATGTTTTGATGCAGTACTTTGGTACATATTAGAAGAAACTACTCCACTAATTAAACAATTTTAGCTGCAGTAGCTCAGATCATTTAAATATCCCTTCAATTATCTGATGATAATTGGGTTAATTTCCTCTTTCTGAATTGTCTTGAGATAAGTATAAAAGGCATTACTTTTTATAAAAGGCATTGCAAAAAATAAAACAAGTTTATTATCAAGTCCATGTCATGCTGTACTGTAGATAAAAGCTGACCTGAAGGTTAAACAATTAAACTAGAAGTTTTATTATACTAAAAAATAAGATGATGTATTGTTCAAATGCAGAGGTACAGTATTCTATTTAAATGAACAACTTTGACACAAACACTTTAGATGAAGAGACTGCTTTTTTAATAATGCATGTGTAAGTTATAAATGTTCTTAAGGGAAGGGTTTAATTATAATAAACCACAACCAAATTAAGCTTTTTAAAGTATTTTCGATGATGTCCAACACAGTGACCAAAACAACAGGATCACAGAACATTCAGTTCAAAGTCACATGTATATTATATATTTATGTATTAAGTTTTTAATAATCATCTGAATGTGAACCTGTAACACTACCACCCTGTTGTCAAACTCATTAAAACGATCTCAAAAGATAAGCAAGTTTGGACCCGGTCAGTACTGGAATGGACACCTCCAGGACAACTTGATCACAGCTACAGTATTTATGGTGTTGGTGGATTAAAGATACTGTTCTGTAGTACGCGCTTTCTTTCAGATGAGATAATTTAACCAAGGTCTTGATTACATAGCTATTAAAGATTCCATGGCATTGTTTGTAATAGTAGGGGTATTATCCTCAGTGTCATGACTTAAATTCAATCTAGGCTTTACAATCTGAGTTCCTGTATTAAGTGGTTGTAGTAGTAATTCAACTGGTGAAGAAGTTTCTCATTTCTCAATCCGCTAAGTAATGGGGCTGATCTGTCAGCTCTGGTGAATGCAGTAACTTCCTTTCCATACAGTATGCAAAAATGCTTTGAGATTCTTTAGGATTAAAAGCACTGGATAAATTTAAGTATTTGTATTTAAGTTTGTGTTAAAAATTGTATTTATAATTGTAGTTAAACATTTAGAGAATGACCTACTGTAATGTGTGTTAAACTCTGAGACATGTAATTCACAGTAATAGGTGAAATAAGTAAACAGCCTTACATGTTTTCTTAGTACCAGACTTGCACCTCCTCGAATTGGTCAGGATGATTCTTCCAGATTCCGTCCACAGTTGGAAGTTCTCTACCCTTCTGTGTCTCTCCGTGATTGGAGTGTCCAGATGATGTCATCTCCAGGAATCTCTGACCCCCAGCCTAAATCCCTGCGCCTACCAGGAAGGGTTTGGCTTCCTTTCAGCCAATCAGAGATGGAATCCCTTGCTCAGGAGGAGGATCTCAATAAGAGCTGGCCTTTGCCTTGGTCCCAGCAGATGGCCAATGAGGAGAAGAGGAACATAGTGGTAGCAGATGATGCGGCATTTCGGGAAAAGAGTAAATTATTAACCGCTATGGAACGACAAAAGTGGCTCAATTCTTACATGCAGAAACTGCTTGTGGTCAATTCCCAGTGAGAAACTCCGGTTTAATAAAATTGATTAAAAATGTTCAGCTCTTATTCAGTTTGTGTGCAATGTCATTTAAAACTAATAAAGTGTACAATTTAGTTGCTTAATGACATTTTGCCACTTACTGTATGTGTACTTCCCTGTTTCGTGTAGGGGTCTTATATAATTGAGGTCAAAATTATAAGATTATCTGGTGATATTACTGAAGTATAAATAATAAATTCATCTGAATGTGTATCTCAAAAGAATATGGGTCAGAAAATGCTTCTTTAGAATTTCACTAGAAACTTTTCTCATAAACAATACTGTTTACCTTTATGTAATCACAGATGCATATACTGTATCATGAAACATATTCCCATGTTTTTACCCCCTTTCTCTTGTTACATAATGCGAACATCTTACATAATAGGAATTGGCATGTTTTTCCGTGTCTCATCAAGTTCATCCTACTGTATATATTTTCAATGTTCAATGTACTCTTTGACTTGTGCTGTTTTTGGTCAAGTGCTCATGTGTAGTTACATATGATGGAGAATATGAATATGACTATAGCCTGCACAATTCACTGTAAGGAAAGTAATCTATTGCCTTAGAATGCTGAAACTGGCTCACTATCCAGACTTTATTCACTAATAAAATGTCCAAACTAATAAAATCCTAGTTGCTTTCCCTATCAATATCTCTTTCACTAGGAGTATTTATTATCTTTTCAATTTGTTATCAAATAAATTGGTTTTCAATACAGATTTGTTACATATCTGTATTTTGGAATGAAACTGGCAAATAGTTTTTCACAGTAAAATCTTTTACGTATTGTAATTATTTAGTTTGCATGCTTTACAGTTAGGCAATAAACATTTGTGTTAGCAATAGTAGAACTAGTGTGTCACTGAGATTATTTGCATGTTACCATGCAAATTAATAACACATCGAATAAACCAGAATGATTACTCAACAGTAAGAAATAAAATGTTCCTAATACAGTTTTGGATCCATCCATTTATAAACCACTTTATCCAGTGGTTTATTCAGGAGGAACCAGAGACTATACCACAGTGGGCAATAGGTGCAAGGCAGGGTACACCCTGGTCAAGATGCCAGTTGATCACAGAGCACACCAGGTCCAATTTTCCCAGAAGGGAAAACCTTAACCTACTGTACCTATGTCTTTGGTTTGTGGGAGAGAATCAGAGTACCTGGTGAAAACCCCCACAAACTGGGGATCCACACAGATAACACCCCAGAAATTGAATCCGGGATCCCCGTGTTGCAAAGCAGCCATGCTATCCACTGCACCATGTGACCCTTGTAGTTCAGATACAAAATACAGATTAAAAAATATCTTATTTCTAGGATTAAATTGGACTAACTTTTAAAATCATCTTTATAAGATGTGGATAATATCTAAAATATTGTCAGCTTAAAACTGGACTGGGATGCATTTGTGTGAAGCTTGCATCCTCTTCTGTGTCCACATTATTACTTCAATTCTTCCATCTTCCATCATCAAGTTAATTGATGTCTCTAAATTGTTTATAATGCCTACAATGGGCCAGCATTATGTCTAGGTTGCAGTCCTATATTTTACCTCTTCTTCCAGAAGGGTTATTACAGACAAACATCATCTTTTGAAATAATTGTTGATGTGTTGGTTGACTCTGTGATTGCACAATAGCAAATGGAGAATGTAGACAAAAAAAAATAAGCTTTACTACCACTCTCACTACATTAGAAAAAAGAGGGCATAAAACAAGAACCTGTTTTTTCAAACATTTCAAGATATTCAATAACTGGGGGAAAACTACAGGCGATTAAAGTTGAGAAAGCAGTGAGAGAGCAAATAAACCAGGAAATCTTGATAAAGATATCAGTATAACAGGCCTTAGTAGTAAAAAAGAATACTTTGGCCTTGTTATCATTTTCTCTTTAGAAAAGTATCCTTTCTTTCCCACTCAGGTTACAAATGCACAAAATTTATCATAAGGTAAATGAAGGGGTCAGTTCTTCCACTGGAATTGAATAGAAGATTCTTTTTGAAATTCCTCCAATGTTTCTGCCATTTAACAGTTAACTGTATTCTGCCGTTTTACTTTTATACTCTAGATCTCAAAATTTTATATTTAAGACAAAACATCTGTGAGGACGTTAGAGGTGGTTTTACCAATGTTACCACCTTCAACTAAAAAATATACCATATTTCAGTGTTCAAACCGAGGTTTTCAGTGTTCAAAAGAAATTGTTCTTAATTAATGCTTTAAGTTATAATACACAGCCCTGCTACATGAAAATTTAGCACTGTGACTAAAAAGATCATTGAAGTCTTAAATTCCAACAGGACGTGTGTGCATTACAAGTTGGACATCAGAAATTCTAATCAAATATCATTGGTCTGTAGTGTGTCCCTGAGGTTGCAGGAGAGTGACCCGGTTGTGAAGAGAATATTAAAACATCCCTTTGTGTCCTGTGCCTGATTTGTAAAAGGAATTTTCTTTCTGCTTTCATAGCTGCAGTCTTCTAAAGAACAGCAGAGCGAATTATTTAACTCCTGCATATACCAGCATCACTGCAATCTACTGTAGATACTCCTGATGGAGCACAAATTGAATCCAGTTACATAAAAAGCAGTGCATATACTGTAGCTATGCATTTATGTATAATACTAAGTCATGTAAGTTATTCTTTTCACCATTCCTTTGAGATGCTTTGCCAAGCCTTTGCTGGATTCACTTTGAGTTTTGAATAACTCAATAGTTTTGAATAACTTGAATATTGTCTGGGACTTACAAGGGCAGAGCGGTGGCACTGTGGGTAAGGATCTGTGCCTGTGGCTGGAAGGTTCCCAGTTCAAATCCTATGGCTAGCAGAAGAATTCTACTCCTTGGCCCCTGAACAAAGCCCTTAACCCCAGCTGCTCTGGGGGAGCTGTATAAGCAGCTGACACTATGCTCTGACCCCAAAATTGTGTGTCCCATAGACAGCAAGCTGGGGTATACAAAAAGACAAATTCCTAATGGAAGAAATTGTATATGGCTAATCTACTTTAGTGTCATCAGCTTTTGAAAAGCTAACTGCCAATGAGAATGAGGGTTGTATTTGGTCAGATGTGTCACACCCGTGTCATGAAAAAGAGTGACCACTTTTTACAGCATCTTTGTAGTAGGAGATACTGTAGTTCAAGTAGGTAGCTGCGTCACCATGCATAGGCTGCAAAGGAACAGGTAACGGGATTATTCTATGCTGAAAAGAAATGAAAGGAAACACCTGAATTTGCTCCACGGCTGAAACATTGTTTTTCCTTTCTTTTCAGCATGGAATAAACTCGTTACCTGATCCGATACGGTTCACTTGCACTTGGATTTTGAAACCCTTCCATCAGTATTGCAATCTTCCTGTGCTTGACAAGTGCTAACATACAAACAGCAGTATTGTCACCTATAAAAATAATTAATTTGGTTAATATCTGTCTTAGAAAATATTATATAATAAAATATTATATATGAGATATTCAGTTGATATCTGTCTTGTATATAAAATATACAAGTTAGTTGAATCTGATTTGCTATTTGTGCCCCTCCTTTCATTTTAGGTGCCAGAATGAATTGGCATGTTGTGCCCTCTAGGAATTTCATTCATATTGAAATAAGGCTTGAGAATGTTTACGAGCGCAATTTGTTTTTTCTCTAAGTTTTGAGATGACAGGGTTAATTATAATTTTTGGTAGCATTCACACTGCAAAAATATACAAAAATGTTTTCTTCTTTGCTCCATCATGATTTCATTTGTATTGGTATAAATTCATTTGTTGTTGATCTAACAATATGTATGATCTGTGAAATGATTAAAGGAAACTTTTGTATGCAGTTAATTGGCAGATAAAGTAAATCTGCCTGAATGCATTCATGAATCAATTGGCTCTTATCTACTGACAAATTTATTTTTCCTGATAAACATTCTCACATCTGCTAGTCACTATACCATACAGCACAAAATGTTTGGAAATCTTCTGAGTGTTGAATGTTGAACTCATAATTATAGAGCACACATTGATTAGTAACTAATCAGACTTTAATTGCTCTGGGGAAAGGGAACTACTCAGTGATTAGCATGCAAATTGCTGAGTCTTGGTTACAGTCAGAGAGTCACCTTCTCTAAACTCATTAAAATCCAGACTCAAAACCTTCTTCTTTAGAAAAGCCTTTACTTAACTGTTCCATTCTTCACCTCTCTGCTTTTCTTAGTACCACCATCCTCAGTCTCCTCTGTGTATTGTAATTGTTTTATCGTATGTATTATTTTTATTTATTGTTGTTGACATTCTGTTAAGCGCTTTGAGAAGCCACCTTTAAAGGCGCTATATAAAATAAAGTTCATTTATTATTATTATTACTTTCTGGCTTCAAGATAATTCTAATAGTTGTATAACCATCTATAAGGAGAGTTGCATTTTAAGGTTTGGATAACACAGTCAGGGTGTCAAATGGGAGGAGTAGTAGAGAGGAATGGACACAGTAGGGATAACAAAGTCGGGGTGCAAATAGTTGCATCAGGGAAGCATGTGCCAAAGACTGAGCTCTTAGAACAGGCACAAAATAGCAGGATTGTACAGTAACAGCTATTTACATTGGTAGAATGTTTTTTTTGCTGCCCCTTTTCTTTTTACTGGTTGATATAATTATATTATAGGTTTATTCCACGCTGAAAAGAGAAGAAAGAAAACACTATGTTTCGGCCGTGGAGCCTTCTTCAGGTGTGAGGCTTCAGTTGTGAAAGCTCACACCTGAAGAAGGCTCCACAGCAGAAACAATGTGTTTTCTTTCTTCTCTTTTCAGCATGGAATAAACCTATTACTTGTTCCTCAGCAGCCTACGCATGCTGGCGCAGCTACCCACCATAATTATATTATATCAGTTATATATTATATCATTGTATTGATAGTTTTATAATTATTTGGCTTCACCGCAATTGTTTGAAAAAGTTGTTGGAAATATGCGTGAACAACAAAGTTTCACTTGTGGCATGTAGCACCCATTTTATCTTAACTTTTCTGATGTAGCATTCGAGGGAATGTATTGTGCTTAGTGGTGCATTGTCTCCTCACAGTAAGGGGGAGAGAAACTGGGTGTGGGCTTTTATTTTCACTCTCCGTCTTCAATACACATTCCCAATAGTCACTGATGTAGTTTTAGTTTAGGAACTTTAACTCCACAGGATGACTTCTTGGCACAATCTTCATCTCCTGGTTACTAATGCCGCTTAACATAAGGCAAATGTTACAGAACTCCACAAATTCATTCAAATTACTTGAAAGTTTAGCTTTAATCTGGACTATTAAATATGAAGGTTTTAAGGTCACTATGTCTAATATATTTGTATAATTAAAATCTTAAATAAATACTAATAATAATTAAATAGAATTAATACTGTTGTAACAGAAAGAATAAGGTTCTTGATCCCGAGATGAAGTAAAACAGATGAGTTTATTGCATGCAAGGAACAATAAAGCCGAAGTCTTGTTTCCTGCAAGAAACAACAAAACCGAAGTATTGTTCCCCGTACCGGTACAATCTTTTGGGTTATATAGTATCTTCTTCTCCGTTTCTGACGTCACTCGGTCTGATGGTAAAGAGGGGGGTTCATGGTATTTGGCCAGTTTATGAGGTCAGTTTAAGATTACACCCAGGGGGGTTCCTAGCTTGCATCTGCAATCCTTATCAGTTAACCCCCTTTCCTGCCATAAACCCCAGCTTGTGACTTAGAAGTCTAAACCTCATACAGAAAGGATTAAATTCAAACCCCCGTCTTCACATCTTTCTTCATTCCCTCCTTATAAAATACGGCATACGTCAGTGTAGCCTATTTTTATACATACAATGTCAGGGCTGATCTTTCCTTTCTAGGTGAACAGGTATGTATTGCCATGACATTGTACGTTCCACGGTTATAGCAAGATGTGATACATGTTTTTGTGCACGTGATGATTACAATTACACATATAAGCAATACTATTCCTACAAATAAACACTGTAAAAAGTTTCCACCCCAGGCCCCAAACACAGACTTTTACCCAATTCCCCAATTTTCAGTATAATAGTCCTGATATTTCTGTCCCTCATTGTAATGTCTTGGGCCAGATCTGAGATGTGCTCAGAATTATCAGGAATATATGTGCAGCATTCCTCCTTGGGCCGCCAGTATATAATCTAAAGCTAGTCGGTTCTGCATGGCCACTGTTCTGAGGGCTACCATCTCATCATTAACAGCCTTCAGACTAGATGAGGTAGAATTTGCTAATTCCTCTAAAGTCGAGGCCATTTGAATTAACTCTCGACTCAGAAAGTTCATGCCGGCTTGTGGAAATATTATACCTAAATAATATTCCCAATCAGCCAGTTTTCTTTGTGGTCTATGGTTAGGTCCGAAGGGGCTGTGGGTTTGAACACGGATATGAGGAACCATATATCCTAAATAACATGAGCCAGACCACTGGGCTGGCAACCATGGGTAGGCTCGTTTTCCACAAATGAAGTATATTCCGTTTGGCGCTCCCCATGCCTCTGAAAATAAGAAGCTTATACCGAATTGTGGGGTGTGCCGATCCCATCCTGGAATTTGGAAGGTAGAGGTGGATATATCTGCAGCGATGGTAAGGTTGCAACGACTCCATCCAACCAAGTGCAGACCATTAGTGTGCTGAAAACATATGTTTCCCTCACGTTCCTTATTTAGTCAGGTATGGTGGTGTATGGCTTCTGTTATATTTAGGAGCGTAAGAGCCTGTGAAACTCGTGGGCTCTAAGCCTCGCTCCTGTAGATATTGTAATGTTGTGCAGGTTAAAGTCGTGTTATGGCAACCCCCATAGTTTGTCATATTAAAATCTCCTATATTATCTCTCCAAATGATCATGCCTATAACTTCCTCGAGACGCCAAGGAATGGCCCCCATAGGAAGTCCTCCCTGTACATATTTGGGTAATGCGGCACACACCCAGCAGGCACTTTGGTTGGTTTTCTTGGCTGTCAGATAGGAGAGGCCTAAAAAGGAATTAATTCCATGTTCTCCTTTGTGGGAGTGATGTTCATTAATCCCTGTGGAACATAGTCCTACAGCAACCATTAACGTTATTAACAGAAATGATTTCATTCTGAGTCTGCAACTGGGGATGAGGCTCGTCGGCAGTGTGACGCGTGGATCCAGCGATCTTTTCCTTCCACTCGAACCGCAGACTCGGTTGTCAACAGGATCTGGTAGGGTCCGTCCCACCTGGGCTGGAGAACCTGTGAGGGAAATTTCCTGATCCACACCCACTCTCCTGGGATGAGGTCGTGTCCTCCTTCAGGTGGTGGTCCCCACGCCTCCAGGACCTGCTCGCGGGCTCCTTGGGTGGCCTCTGTCAGCAACTTGCAATAGTAGAGGTAGAATGGTTGATCCGTCTGAGGAAACCCCAATGCAGGAGCCTGTAACAGAGCTTGTTTTAAATCATTAAAAGCATGTTCAGCTTCAGGACTCCAAGCAATAGGATCAAGGGACCTCCCTCCCCCCTTTAATAGGTCTGTAAGTGGTTTGGCCCTTTCAGAAAAAGCATCAACCCAATTTCTATTGAAATTGCACAGGCCCAGAAATGATCGGAGCTCTCTTACCGTATTGGGACTAGGGTGTGTTCGGATTGCCTGGGCCCGATCTTCTGTCAATTCCCTTTTTCCCTGACTAATCTTCTGTCCCAAGTAAATTACGGTGTCTAGGCATAACTGTGCTTTACTATAACTAGCCTTGTGTCCTTTTTTAACCAAATGGTCGAGAATAATTTGGAGGTCCTTCTTGTGGGTTTCCTCGTCAGGAGACGCGATTAAAATATCATCCACATATTGGATAACGACGGAGGACACTGGAGGCAACTCCCGGAGATGCCTCCAAAGTGCCATGTGATACATGGTGGGGCTGTTATGAAACCCCTGTGGTAACCTGGTCCAAGTATATTGTTCTCCATCTACAACAAAAGCGAACCAATCTTGTACCTCTGGGTGTAGAGGAACAGACCAGAACCCATTAGCCATGTCAATTACTGAAAACACCTGGTGCTCAGGGGTCAGCAGTTGAAAAATAGCAGAGGGGTCTGCTACCAAGGGGGTGAGACGGTTGATGTGTTGATTAGCTTTTGAGTAATCAACTGTGAATCGCCATGCTCCGCTGGCTTTCTTTACGGGCCATATTGGACTGTAGCTTGTACTATGTGTTTTTCGTACAATGCCTTGAGTCAATAGTTTTTGTATTACTGGTCAAACCCCTTCCTCCGCCTCTTTGTTGATTTTATATGGCTTTGTGTATGGCGGGGATTTCCCAGTAAATGTGGCGGGTTCCATATCCAGAAGCCCGCATTCGTCCTTATCCATAGTCCAAATTGAATGCCCTTTTAGTTCTTCTTTTTGGAGGGACCAGATGTTTACCTCCACCCTCTCCTCATGTACGGTTAATGTAACCCCTTGTAGGTATTTCAGAGCATCCCATCCCAACAGATCTGGGGTAGGTCCTACCCACATGACAGCGTTAAATGTTACCTCCCCATCTCCTAGTCTAATCTTGAGTTTTTGAGTTTCTCTGAGTATTATTCGATTGCCCCCTACACCAGTGGCCTCCAGCTCCCTCCCTGTGAACATGACACCACACCGTTTGGCTGACTGTTCAGATAAACAAGATAATTGAGCCCCAGTGTCCCATAAAAGTGACATTTGAATCCCATTACTCGTGCATTGTAATTTGAGTTCTTTTTCACTCAGCTCCTGAGATAGGCATAGGGAGGCCACTAGGGGGAGTCCTAGTTTAAAAGATCCCTGATTGCACGTTTGTCTGCTTCGCTCAAATCCTGTAATTGTGACAATAGGCTTTTTTGCCCCTCTCGATTCGAGGGATTGAAAGGGGGATCGCGGTATCTTCCAATCCTGCCTTCACTGGCTAATCGCTTTTTGCAATTCTTTTGCCAATGTCCGAAATTTTTACAATAATGGCACCGATTTGTAATTTCGCCTTTTGGACTTAGTCGGGTGTCAGGGCCAGCTCCACCCTTCAGTATGAGGGGTGTCCACCCTGTTTGTATTGCCCGCACCTTAGCATACATATTTCTTTCGATTTGCCGTGCCATTTTAACTATTTCCTCAAACTGTTTGTTCGTATCTTGCCCTATTTATTTTAACTGAAGGGCTTTGGCTATATCAGGCTTAAGACCGGCCAAATAAATTTGTTTAATCACAGCAGAGGCGTCGCTATTCACATCATCTTCATCACTTAGTCCTGAGCATTCCAGCCAGAGTGTGACGAAGCGGTCAGTGAAGTCGGCCACATCCTCGCTTTCTTTTTGCTGACACGCAGATATCTTTTTCCAATCTGTCTTTGGTGGATAATTTTGTTTAAGCCATCGCCAAACCCATTCCCATCGCCCTCCCCTGCCGTTATCCTCACACAATTGTTTAAGTTCTCCGACACGCTTTTCCCCAGTCCTTCTAAGGATCATAGCGGCAGTCAGGGGGGAGATACCATAAGTATCTTTTAATTCCTGAAGCGCACTCCAGGTTCGCTGCATTCCTAATTTCGGGTGCGGTACTTAAGCCCACCGGTCAATATCTTCCGGTTTTGGATTTGATCGTATGGGGGAATCAGGGAAGGTAGGTGCGATTGCGGACCCCCTCGACGGGGTGCGAGACACTTAGAGTGACGCTGTCATCAACAGCGCCAGCCTCCGCTACATCAGGCCCTCTCCCACTTAGGGTGAGAGTACAGGTCTGCGGGCGCCCTCTGTTTAAGAAGGGAGTTCCTGTTCCGTCTCTATCACACTCGTACCAGGTGTCATCCCACTCAGACCCCCCGTCTCCATATGGTCACTGTGGGAATTGATCCCAATTATTTTCATTTCCTGCCTGTCTGTTCCCTTATGGGAGAGCAAGATATAATTTAGTTGACGGTTGTAACACATTAACTAGTGCAGTGCGACCAGGAACTAATTCTTCCTTTAGTTTCTGATTCTCCTGCACTGCCTCTTTTTGCTTTTGTTTATACTCTTTCGTAGCGAGTAAAGTATCTTTTCTTCCGGGTTTTTGTTTTCCCCGTAAACACACTTTTAAGAAGTCACATCCCAATTTCTTTTTTTTTTCTCATGTATCTGCCACCACTGGTGCCGGCCGTGCACCAGGGTGGGAGCTACATGCTTGTGCTTTTGCCAATCAATACTCATATGCTTTCTTTACAGGCGTCTTCGCCCCAGACTCCCTCTGACAAACTCAACTTTTCGCATATTTTTCTCCTTTTTTTTCCCGTCAACTTACACTTTTCCGATATGTAAACGGACCCTTCCACCACTTTTTCAAACCATCAGTTAGCACACATGTTCGGTCTCTTTTACTTTTGTCGTGTGTGAGGTAATAGCTCATACAGTAAGGGGATGCTTTCACTTGAAAAACCTGTGCATTCCTGCACTCATTCAGCCAAGGGCGTCTGTTACCTCCAGATCTAAATGCCTCTCAGAGACTTTAGAGAGGACTTACACCACACTGTTCACAGGTAAGGAACGAGACCTCGAAAACCCCCTTTCTTGATCAGTAATTCACCATCCCCAGAACGCCAGCATTGCTGCTTTTGCCCCGGGGTGGACTTACACACTGAGCTCAATCAGGGCAATTCTCAACGTCCTTTAAATCCTGCTACTTAATGCTTTGCTCTTTTATTATGAGGTGTGTTTATGTTAGTGTCGTGCGTGTGTATATGTATTTCACAAACAAGGAAAACACCAAAAACATAAATATATATATCTCCTACTTCTGTTTCCTTTAAAACAAAAAACCACGCCACGCCAATCCGTGCACGATCAAAGCGTAGCTAATCTCAGGACCCCGGGCGCAATTAAGGCCCACACCAATCCTGGATTATACGTGCATTTAATGCACCACTCAGCTCCAGAACCCCGGGCGCAATTAAGGCCCACACCGATCCTGAGCCTCAGAACTCCGGGCGCAATTAAGGCCCACACCAGTCCTGAATTACGTGCATTTAATGCACCACTTGCTCCAGAACCCCGGGCGCAATTAAGGCCCACACCGATCCTGAGCCTCAGAACTCCGGGCGCAGTTAAGGCCCAAAACAGTCCTGAACTTCAGAACTCCGGGCGCAATTAAGGCCCACACCAGTCCTGAACTTCGCGGTAAAGGTCCAAAACCCGTTCAAAAACTCCACGCGCAATTAAGGCATACACCAGCTTCGAACGCCTGTACACAATACCGCGGACCGCCTGCCAGACCAAATTCTGGGCTTACAGAAAACAACCCATTACATACACCGGTCTTCCCCGGGCCAGAGGAATTCAGGAACTCACGTTTACTCTCTCATCTCGGGCGATTCTCGCAGGGAGCAGAGACTTCCCAATCAGTCAGAGAGAGTCTGGACTTTTTTTAAAAAAAGAGGAGTCCTTACCTCTTAGTAATGTGAGCGCTGACCGTCTCTCCTGCCGATGGGAAGTTCTGCGCCTTCTGGAGCATCCGCCGACTACGCCAAATTTGTTGTAACAGAAAGAATAAGGTTCTTGATCCCGAGATGAAGTAAAACAGATGAGTTTATTGCATGCAAGGAATGATAAAGCCGAAGTCTTGTTTCCCGCAAGAAACAACAAAACCGAAGTATTGTTCCCCGTACCGGTACAAACTTTTGGGTTATATAGTATCTTCTTCTCCGTTTCTGACGTCACTCGGTCTGATGGTAAAGAGGGGGGTTCATGGTATTTGGCCAGTTTATGAGGTCCTGGCCAAATGGTCAGTTTAAGATTACACCCAGGGGGGTTCCTAGCTTGCATCTGCAATCCTTATCAGTTAACCCCCTTTCCTGCCATAAACCCCAGCTTGTGACTTAGAAGTCTAAACCTCATACAGAAAGGATTAAATTCAAACCCCCGTCTTCACATCTTTCTTCAATACATATACTATATTGATATTTTTGATGATTCTACTGTTTATCGCCTAATATTGGGTGTCATACATGTGAGTTATTGGTTTGGTGGATACTGTTCCTTATAGGTTCAGACTTTGCGTTTTCACATTTAAACAAAATGCATGTGCTGTGTTGACATTAGTGGTTTTATAATAAATAAGCCTGTTTTAAGACTTCATCTTCATTACTTCATTACTTTGGCACTCCCTCAAAGACTGTATTTGGAAGATGGGAAGACAGAGCATAAAACAAAAACTCATCATAATCAATTAACAGGCTCTGGGAGGAGGAGATGACCGAACAAAGTTTTATTATTTTTCATGTTCTCCCGAAGATTGTAGAACACGGGGGACATTCAGGAATGTAATTTGCGTGATGTAAATTGAATGTAAAATGAATGCGTTTGTTCTGTCTTAAATTGTCACATTGTAAAACAATAAAAAAAAATTACTTTACTGGGGAGTGCGATGTTAATTATTATATCTACCCGCAATACGGAGCTGCTCAAGTATTATACTAAATGCTAACTTCATTGAATGACACAGCTTACAATGACACAGCTTCCAACAATTAGCTAACTAAAAACTACTTCCCTTGGAACCATAAACCACCTCACATCCCCTGTGAAGGGGAGGAACATCTATTGTTCATTTCCACAATACATCACATTAAAAAAAAATACTGTATAATAACAGAAATATGACATGAACACTGTATAATGCTGTACATTGTGTCTTCTCACCTTCTTGCCCCTTGTGGATAATAAATACACTCTTATTCCTATACTTAAATAAATATATTAAATAATATGTGTACTATTGACCTTTTTATTAAGTGATAGTAGTCTTTCATATATTAGTAGTTTGAAAGAACTGCATTCTCTCCACAGCATAACAGTTACTGGAAGTAGAAACATTACTTTCTACAGGACATTGTGCGATTAAAGGTGGTCCATCTCCATTTTTGTTGTGAGATGGTAAGGAGTCTTTCCTTTGCAGTATGTGTACAGTAGTTTGTAACAGTGCTGGTACCTGTTCTCACTTAGATTTCTCATCTAAGATTAGAAAAGTGGGAAGGCTTGAGAGAAAAAAAAATAGAAAAGTTTTACAAGGATTTTAAAAATGGAAAGAGAGCACTAGCTGGGAAGCCAATGGTGTGGTTCTAGGACGAACAATTTTGTTTTGTAAAACAGCCCTACTTTCTTTTTTAATATTAATTTAATATTTAACATATTAATATTTAAAATGTACAATTTAAAATTAATAAAAGTCAAAACAGTATATACTTTTGCTGCTATATTAATATAATGAGAGGTATATTAATATACAAGGAGATGTTTTTTAGTTCATGTAGGTAGCTGCATCAGCATGCGCAGGCTGCAAAGGAACAAGTAAAAGTAAAAGAAAATTCCATGCTGAAAAGAGAAGAAAAGAAAAACATCTTTTCATCTGTGGAACCTTCTTCGGGTGTGAAGAAGAGAGGCTCTACACTCCAAACCTAAAGAAGTCTCCACAGATGAAAAGTTGTTTCTTCTCTTTTCGGCACGTCTCTTAGATATTGCAAGTATTGGAAATAAAGTTGCCAACCAACTAAAATATACTCATATTAATTTTCAAGTTTTCAAAAGGCGCATTATCATTTACATTGGTGGTTATTTTATGGTAAATCACACTTAAAAGAAAAATTCTAGCAGGAAGTATATTTTTGAAGGACTTGTTGTGCTATAGCCTGTGTCGTCTTCTAACAGCTGATTTGAATTAGCACAACTGAATTGAATTCAATATATTGACTTTAAGATGGTTTTGACAACAAATACCACATACTTGATAACTCCCTTTGAACATTTGTGGTGTAAATTGTCTGCTGCACAACCTGTACATATTAGATACTTCACTCATTAAGTGAACTCATTAAGAAACTTGTTAATGGGACCAACATCAGTGCCTATGTTTATTACCCACCTCTTGGCTTGTCAGATCAGCCCTGACCCTCAAAATTAGACCTCTTGGAGGAATCAGCAGTGTAATCATGCACTTAAGAGAATGGTAAACACTTATAGTATGATTATTTTGTGGTTGATAGCAAAAACAAGTTAGCCCTTTATATGATGTAATTACATTATAATGGGATTGAGGATTACATCAACTTATGATATCATTGAGGCTGCCAGTAAGTAAAATAAATTGTATGCTTATTAAAGTACTGTATATGCATACTGTATATGCATACTGTTTATTTTAATAAAATATTGACTCAAACATAAGGCAGAGATATGACTTAGTAAATGTGACACCTAGCATTAAGGAAAATTCTGAAACACTCATAACCTGACCTTGTGAGAGCTCGCAAGCTCTGGACCTGGACAATACTGGGATGGGAGACCTTAAAATGAATCGAGATTTTTTCTGTCAGTGGTTTTTGCGTGCCAGAAGATGTCTCTCTTCCCCCAGATCAGAATTTCTAGACCCATGCTCTCGTACAGTGACTAGGGACACTCTGCTTTAGGAAGTTCTATCCATTGAATGTAACAATAAACCAAAGTCTTGATTAGATGGCCATTAATAATCCCATGGTAATTTTCAAAAGAGTATTGGTGTTAACTTGTTATGCTGGCAAGATTTCATTCTGGCCTTGAGCAACCTATCCTGCATAGTTCCCCTTTAACTGGCGAAGGAGTTTCTCACAGCCCCTCCTACTCTGTTGTGTAGTGTGGGTGCTTTGCTTCAGCCAGATCATATTAGAAGTGGAGAAGTTGGGTCCCCTTCTATGTGTAAAGCACTATGACTTCTGAGATGAAAACAATATATAAAGTTAAGCACTTATTATCATTTTTGAAAAAAAGCTACCACTAGAGGGGGTGAAAGGATCAGTGTGATTACATGTCTCTGCATCCATTGATTTTCCATTGATCCATTGATTTTCCTACACAGTTTACCTGGGAACCGATTGTCTTTTTATGAATGCTATTGTTTAGCCTACCAATTTCTACAGACTTTAGAAAAGGACTAAAGAAAACTTGTTTCCTTATGGGTCAGTATAGAAAATACATGTGTTAATATCTTTTTTAACGAAGTCCAGTTCCGGTGTACAGTATTTCTATAATGTCTGAATTGGGGTGTAGTAAACACCTATATGTCTCTCCTGCTAGGTCTAGGCTATACCACTCCATTCAAAAAGTGTAATACAAATTACAATAGACTGCAGTTCTCTTTTGTGGTCTGAAAACAGGGCTGAACAATATGCTGTACTGCATTCATAATATGCTGCTAGGTAACTGCATACTATACTTGGCATGCCCCAGTGAATACATACGAGCTTTAAAAATGTCTGTTACATTAACAGTGCAGCAATTTTATCAATTTGTTATACATTGCTGAACAAAAACGATTGAATCAAAAGGTGAAGACAACACCTCCCAGCTTCATACCCCAATTACATAATATGAAGGAGCCTGTATTTGATTGTGGGTAGCATTGTGGCACTGTGGTAAATATTGCTTACTTACAGTGCTGTGACTCATGCTTCAATTCTGGACCTGTGGTGCTATTTGTGGGGAATTTCTTTATGTGTTTCTGCGGGTTTTCTCTGGGTGCTCTGGTTTCCAAAAACATACTGGTAGGTTAATTGACTTCTAGGAAAATTGACCCTGGTGTGTATGTCTGTCCTGCAATGGGCTGGCATCCTGTCCAGAGTAAATCCTGCCTTGTACCTGTTTCTTGCTGTGTTAGGCTCCAGCGTCCCTGTGATCCTGAGTTGGATGAAGTGGATAGGAAATGAATGGAAAGATTGATAAAAGTAATTCGTTTGCTTTAAATTTTTTCTAATGCAATTTATGATTGTACCAATGTATACAGCTAGCCATTCTACTAAAAGCAATTTTGGTCAAGTACATTACCTAAAAGTAAAACAGCGTTATCTCCTTTGGAATTTGAATACATAATCTTCCAATTCAGAAACTCCTAACTCCTGCTCTACATTGTTCCCGTGAGTATTAAATATACCTATACAGCATAACATGTTTAATGTTTTTTTTTAACTAAATCACTATAGAAAATGTTGGGTATTTACTACATCCATAATAGTAAATCCATTCTTCTACCACAGTAGATAAGGAATACTGCGCATACATACGCTCTGGATACGTATGTGCGTGCGTGCTGAAGTTTAACAGTAATGAGCATGCGCTGAAGCCTAGTTGTGTCATAGCAACCGGGGAGAACAACATGGTGAGTGAGACCAGTTAGGGGCTCCGAGCACAACAAACATTGACACTCATATCGCTGTTTGTAGAAAATGTTAAATATAATTATATATTAATTACATTGCAATAATAACTCAGTGTAATGTTGGGATTAAGTAGATAAATAAAATAAACGCTTGTTACCTGTATTAGAATAACCCTGCCCGTCTCATAAGACATAGCTAGGAAAAGTGTGGCATTAATGCTCAGATTGTACCCGAATTTACTGAGGATACACGAAAAAATCGTTTTATTTACTTTGGTCTGTTATAGAAATGAACGAAGCAGCATATTTGTCATTACCTTGCAGTAGTATCTTTGTAAAAACAGTTGTCAAGCCAAGCGTGTACAGACGTTTACAGTTTTGGATGCTCTCAAATACCTTCGTATACTGTATGTTTCTGTCAAACGACTGCATTGCTGCATATGAAGAAATGATGTTTTTGTGTGTGTGTGTGTGGTGGGGGGGCATCTACGTTTTATATCCTTCTTTACAAATGTAGCATCAGTCACTGGGCTGTTAACATTAGAGGTATCTATGGAGGTTTGAGGTTTAACTGCTCTTTATTTTTTAGTTAGCTTTTGTTGATCAATTAATGTTCACTTAGCGACCACAAACATTTAGTATGGCTGAACGATTCTGTTTACTACACAATTTTGGAATGGGTTGATACATAAGTTCCTTGAAAACGTATTGCATATATTTTAACTTTTGCATACAGACATAGTACAGTTACTATGAAAGAAGCACATTTTTTTAGTTTGTCTTTCTAGTTGCAGCCTTGACTTTTGACCTTATTAAAGTGGCAGTGAATGTCATAACTTGCTCTAGGACTAACAATTGTGGTCTCTTAAGTGGGACTCCTTGTCAAATTGTTAGTGTTGTCTGGAAATGAAATGCCAGCATACTTTTGATATTGAACATGCTCAGATATTACAGCACTTTACAATGAAAGGCCTCTTTGTCCACCACTAGGTGCACTGAATCACTTGCTGATGTCTCTCAGTAACCAGAACAACATGTTGTTTACTAGGTAGACAATTTGAGACACCATCTAGAGAAATCTCAGAAAGTTGACTCATGTCCTTAATAATGCGTAATATGTGAATTTCAGTAGACGTCCATCTTTAGTTTTAATCTTTATTTGTTCACTTTTTAATTTTAAGATTTCAGTTATTTCTAATGATATTCTGTTTTGAACCTCATTAATCACTGTGGTCTGTAATGTTGTGAATCTCTTTACCAGCTATTTTTTTCTTTGTGGCAAGCCAGACAGGAAAAGTACCATTCGCTGAAAGGGAGATACAGCCTACTGTACTTCTCCCATTGACAATCTTACAGATTCATGAGTGCTCATGAAGTCTGAGTTTTTTTTACTGATATCATAGCTGACAGCAGCCTACACAACTCTGGCAGTGCCTAGCTATTGTTTTCCATTGTAATGTGAGGACTCCTGGCCACAGCACATTAATGACAGGGCACATGACTGACCTACTGTAGTAATGTATGGTTTGCAGAGGGTTCAGCCTGCTTTACTAAGAATTCCTGATGTTATAAACATTGTAAGTATTGAATAAAAAGTGTTTTCTTTTGATTTGGGGGCATGCTTTTCAATATACCATATACTGTAATGTATGATGCATACGGGTACATTCTAATTTCCACACTACAGTTGAGGTTTTTTAGTGAACTTTATTATCAAAATTTTTGGAAGCAGAAGCTTAGAAACATCTCAAGGAAAAAGTGATTATTCTTGTACTTATTCACCAAACTTATTCATTTTTTCTCTTTTTAAGGCCAAGGCAACAACAATAAAAGAAGCACTCGTAAAGTGGGTAAGTGAAGTGGTGAAGCATATCCCTTATCAAGGACTGTACTATGTATTTTCTTTTTATTGTTAAGTGTAATGGAGTGTATGTTGTATTAATAAACAGGTGATAGATGTAATACAGATTTTAACTGAGGAACTGGTGATGATTTGCTAATTTTCACATGTGTGATTAATTATTATACATAAATAATAATTTGCAAAATACAAAAATCTACATCTGTGGAGTTCACTGAATTAAATTTCTTCTGAAAACTATATTGTAGAACTTCCAGTATTGACACTCATTGCACCATTTTTTCTTAGCCTCCCATCTCTCACGTGAAAATTCCTCCCATTTCCTACAGTATATAGAATACTTCCCCCCACATGATACAAAAATCTACATAGGTAGGAAAGTAGAACACATCTGAAGAGTGGATGTTTTGAGCTGCATTTGCAATTAGAGACATTTTTCATTTATTGGTACCACTGTATAATAACAATATCATTGAATGTGACAGATGCATTTGTCTTGTGTGATTTGCACGTATACAAGGTATTTAATAAAAAGAAAAAATCCAACCATAAGGTACTTTTGTTCTTACTCAGTCTTATTCTGCAAGTCCTAATTTTCTGTAAGTAGTCCCTTTTTGTTTTGTTTTTTTTTTGCTGTTTTTTTCTTGTTCCTGCTTGTTAAAAAAGGTGTTTGAGAAGAATAAGTGCTGGAGAGTGTTGTCTTCAAGGTGCTTTTCAGCTCGATTTTGAGGCATGGTTTTGAAATAATCTGAAGTGATAATAGCAAGAAAATCTGATTCACTGTTTATAATGCCAAAAATACACCCTGGAGAGAGAAAAACTTTTTTAACATTTATTTACTGTTTTAGAGTAAAAAGAGCTACAGTATATATTTTAAAGTATATATTTCCTATATATATATAAGTCCTTAGATTAACAGATGCTAAACCTGTGACATTTTAAGGAAAAAGCCCAAATGCAAATGGCTTCATTCACTGTCCTAATACTAAGTGATGACCAGCGAATTTTCTTTGTTTTCCAGCACAAAATGAAAAGGTTAAATTCCGTGCATACTTTACAGTGGTGTTTCATGGTGTTTCAATTATGACTTCAATTATGGCATAGTGGTCATTCCTTTGTATTGCACACGCAGTGTTCTGAGTGACATCACTCGTTCTCGAAGTGGGCCTGAATGTGCCTTCTCCAGACTTCTCCCAGATTTTTTTTTAAATGATTGCAAATTGACTTCCTGATTATTAAACAGATTAAGCACAGATGATTAATTTGAATAAGGATTATTCTGTTTAATTAAATGCATATTGTATTCATTTTTTCATTTTTTTATATAGTGCTTTGTAATTGTTAAAGAACAAATCCCAAACTTGTGGCCAAACTGTAAGTTTCTTTTCTCTTAAACAGGAGGAGAAAGCAGGTGAAAAAGTAGGAGAAGCAACGGCAGTGAAACTGTATGGACAGATCCCTCCCATTGAAAAGATGGATGCCTCATTATCGACTTTGGTAAACTGCGAGTGAGTATACTGTATGATCAGTTTCTCAGAACAGATCTAGTTGCCTTAGCCTAATGTTTCACGTTGCTCAAGCACTATGTGTTCACCTGGGTTTCAGTTGTTGATCACTATGGCACAACTAGTCATTTTCTGGCCAGCCAGTCACCTAGGCTAGACTATCCAGAGCAGGCAGTGACTAAATGGAATACTTTGTATTCAATTCATTTTGAGGGATTTGTAATGAAACAGATTTGTGTGAAGCCCTGAATTCTCCATTTAGTTTGACCTTTGATTTGTGGCTGGTACACTTTTATTTCATGAATGTTCTATAACATGGTGTGCCTCTTGAAAATGAGCTATGTAAAAGAACTACAAGCATGCACTTTATTGCTTTCTCAGTCCACCAAAATAGTATTGAATAATGATGAGTACCACGTAATTGTATTTTCTTTGTAACTCTTATTTTCTACTAATCCTCACCAAGAAATGACAAAGTTAGTTACAATCACTTTTCATTTGAGTGCACATTCAAGGTATTGCATGTTATTTTACCTTATACGTAAACGCATACAGTGGTAGAGTTGTAAGTGATTTGTATTTGTGGTCATGTATCAGTCAGGTTATTGCAGCATAATTGTCTCCTGAAATGACACTTAAGTAACAAAATTGTTCGTTCTGTTTAGGTACGGTTTTCTTGTATTTAAATAGCTAGAAAAATGTAAGAGACAGTGACGGTTGCAATTTCTAGAACATTTGTCCATGACATCTCCGCATAAACTTCTATGCGGAATTATTATAATTTTATTATATATAAGCAGTAATATATATAATTCCCTTGCCAAATGTGACCTTTTAACATTTCTCTAATAAAATTCCTGTTTTATTATGCTTTCAAGGAAAAAATGTGATTGTTTATATAAAAATGTAAAAAGGTTACCGTAGGTCAAAATATTCATATTTTCTTTGATTTTCACTTAATACAGGAAATTATCACTGTCAACAAACTGCATTGAAAAAATAGCCAATCTCAATGGACTAAGTAAGTATAAACTGTGCAAAAAGTAATATCCATCTACCATACATGTCAGCATCACTGATTATGCAATGAAATAAATCTTTCCTTACTTAAGATCAAAATAACCCGTATTTAATGACATACAGTACAGTGGTTTCTGCTAAGGGAAGCTCCCATGCCATTAGCCCAAAACATAACGTCCAATTCCCACATTTAAATGAACTGTAAAGCTTTTCTGCTTTTGATGAGCTCTGTTGTACATGAAGCATCCACTGTTTTTACTTAATTATTAGCTTTGAGCACATAAAATGAATGTGTACTTAAACACATAAGTATGTTGTTTTATTTCTGTTATACAGTGATAAGCACGTCATAGAGAATATACATTTCACAACCTGTTTCAGGGTAGCTTTTGAAAATTAGTATGTTATATTGATTCCTGGTTTTAACTGATGCTGTCTTCTGAAAGAACACTAATGGTAGTAATTAAGCAGTTAAGTGAAAAATATCAAACTGTAATGCTACATCTGTTTTGTTATTAGTTTACTTCACTGAGCAGGTCAAGTGAGGGTAGTAGTAAATATTGTTTTGGACTTTTGGACATTCTGTATTTTATTTGACCAAAATCATTGTTCTTAAAGCAAATGTTTTAACTTTTTTTTAATGAATGTGATGATTAGGTACTTAAATAAGGTTTCTGTCATAGATAATCTATGACAGTCTTGGACATTCTTTAGTAAGTAACTTCTTGGATATGTCCTAAAATAAATGTATTTAAGCAGTTATTTTGTAGAATTGGATATAGATGATTTAATGCATACCTACTGGTTGTTTACACTTTGCTTTTTTCTCTCCTAGAAAATCTACGAATATTATCATTGGGGCGGAACAATATAAAGAATTTAAATGGACTGGTAATTTTTTTTTCTGGTAATTTGATTGTATCAATTAACAGTTAACATTGAAAAAGCAAGGGCAGATAATTAAAAAAAACTGTGTGTATTGATCCTTTATATAATGTTTTCTGTGTCATGCAGTATTGGATACTTAATTGGGTGTTTTATTATGTTCTTGTTTTTTGTATGCATTAAATATCAAACCAGACATTAATGTGTGAGGCTGCATTAGATATATCCTTATGGAACAAAAGTGAAAGTAAGCAGGAGTTAACCCATCCTGATACTTGATACTTGTATCAGAATATTGACTGGCATCATGTAGATAGTCATCAGGAATTTGATAGTCATTGTTTTCAGCAGTCACTAATCCTTCTATTTCACATTTCTGTTCTTCCCTGCAGGAAGCAGTAGGTGATACCCTGGAGGAACTCTGGATTTCCTACAATTTGATAGAGAAACTGAAAGGCATTCATGTGATGAAGAAGTTGAGGGTCCTGTACATGTCCAATAACCTTGTGAAAGAATGGGGTAGGCCAGTAAATAGTTGTCTCCATGCTCGATTAGATTTTAATTTGCAATTTAAATGTTTAGATTTAAATGTTTTATATTTTTCATTTTTACACCCACTGAATTTGAAATCTCCAGTTAGTTCTTTATGTCCCTGCTCACAGCAGTGGTATTTGAACAAAAGAGCTCAACCTATTCTTGGAGTAAATTACTTTTCTGGTTGAGTTTGCCGAGTTATAAGTGACCCCTGTAAAATTTTATAGTTGATCTTCAAGCCTCCAGATTTTTGGGTCCAGAAAACAATTTAAAAAGTCAGATTATTAATTCAAACAAGGGCTCAGTAAAGTTTATCAAGTGAGAGCACAAGTAGTATGAAGAAGAAACTGGGATGGGAGAACCCAGACTAATCAAGGCAAAGACAAGCAGTCAATAAACTAAAAGGAATCAATTAATTTCCTTTAGTATACTGAAATAATAGAAAAGAGCAATAAGTCCAAAATGTCACATTTTTTCAATGTGAAATGGCTACCATAGAAGCATAAATTGGTAGTTTAGAGTTACAAATCCGTTGTTAACTTTTACTACGCTGGGCAAACGTTCCAAGGTCAAATTCTTCCAGCACGGGGGTACCTTTAAAGCGGAGACGACGGCACCGAAAATTTTTGGCGCGCCCTCTCTTTAAAGCCCTGGCCAAATACGAAGACAGTACGTACAGTTATAATTCAAACGGAATTAAAAACTACACATCCCAGTTACCATGTTGGTGCTTGTGATCATTGCGTTTAACCAACGAAACAGGGCAAAAAATCAGTCACATGACTTTGGGGCAGAGTTTCGAAAGCTTAACCTATCAGCAACAAAGCGAAATTTACACGATAGGCTACCTCAAACTGTCAGTTACACGACTGTGTATGTCGCTTAAGCCACTCCTATTTGGCATTTTAGTTATGGAGGCGAGAAGACGCCCCCCCCCCCCTCTCTGGGTGTCTGATTTGCCGCCATGTTTAACCGTCCGTGTCCGAATCGCAGTAGCTACGCGTACGAAATAAAGTTCATCCCAGCTACAAAACATATCTATTTTTGTGGTAAGAGGGCGCAAAACATCAGTATTTACTGCTATTAATTACTGTACTATTTATAGTTGAAATCTGAGCCTAGATATAAAGTTAGATATAAAGTTAAAATCTCGACAAAGCAATGTAGGAAATATAGAGAAAATAAATCCTTTCTGACATCTAAAATCAGTTTCGATCAAGGTCTCTAAAACGAACAAGAAAAAGAGGATTTTTGGAGGGCAATTACGCTGTGTTTATATAGGATAAGTGATCTATGAGCAATCTAATTTCTTGTTTGTTTAAAACAGTGAAATGTCAGCTGCAAAAGATCGCTCCAGAAACAGCACTCTCTCTGCCTGTCATAGACGTTCAGGAAAGGCTGAATGAAGTCATGTCAAGAAAAATAATTCGGTGATCAATAATAACAGTTGTAGGACAAGAAACAAAAGATAATGAAAACTTAAGCTTTTTTAGGCTAAAACTCAAGTTCATTCTACAAATTAAGGCAAATGAAAATTCAGGATGTTAAAGTGCTAGAGGTGTAAAAAATACAAAAATGCACATGAGTAAAAAGTTTTAGAAATGGAGCAGGTGTTGCTTTGAAATAAGCAAACAGAAAAACAGCCATGACTATAGTGCAGAAGAGGGATGCATGAACATGTACATCAATTTCCCTTCATGATCAATAAAGTCTTATCTATAAACATGAAACAGAGTGAGGAATCAGAAAATTAGCATGCATAAAAAACAGCAATTCTGTCAATAAGCCCTAAATGAATTAATAGCAACCATGGTTTCATGGAGGGCTTCTCAGATAGTTGGGCATTCAGGTAGATTGCCAGGTGAAAGGATTTGTAAACATACTTTGTTAAAGCAAGTCAGTTTTTTCCGCAACACATAAAAGACATTTTTCCAAAGTTTAGCCTTTGTCACTAATGAAACCACTAAATAAAGACATAAATATAGAAATATTAAGATTTTTTTTATTCAATGTTGGTAGCAGGATGAACTGTGCTAAGTGTATATTTTGTCGCAGAGTTGCTGCAAGATGTTAACAGTGAAAAAAGGTATTTAGAAATGAGTTATTTCAAGAAGAAAATTTTCAGAATAATTGCAAATCTAGCAGGATAGAGAAAGCACAGAAAACAGGCAGTTAGATTGATCAGATTAGTATGAAAAGTTATTTAGCAAAGGGAATGAGAAGAGCGACAAACTAGTATACTTTAGAACTTTTTATCTGAACCAGGGAAAACTGATCATGTTTCTCTATAACAATAATAAAAAACTTTATTTTATATATCACCTTTAAAAGTGGCATCTCAAAGCAATACAGTAGATATAAAAACAGATAAAAGGACCACAGATTACAAAGTAAATATATATAAGAAAGACAAGCAGTTAGAGGTGCTACCAAAATTAGAAAATGAAGCAGATACAGACACTAAGTCTTCTGAAAAGAAAGGTTCTGAGGTTAGATTTAAATGCACTCAGGGTTTGTGACTGATATCACTGGGAATACAAATTGAGAGCTCTGGGGTGCAGCTAGTGAAGACCCTGTCACCCACAGAATGTAGATGTTCTTGAGGACAGCTAGAAGACCAGAGTCAGACGGACAAAGGTGGGGAGTAGACAGATAATAAGCCATATACTGTAGGTACTGAATGAGGATGAGGATTTTGAAGTTGACTCGAAACCTGATAGGTAACCAATGCAAGGACTTGAAAACAGGTGTAATGCATCCCTGATAGGATTCTCGCTGTCATATTCTGAACATATTGAAGATTGCTCAGTGTGGATTTAATTTCCCCAGTGAACAGGATGTGCATTTAATAATTCTAGAAAAAAAAGCCTTTCTTGATTTCTCTAGTTCTAAGTTTCTCTAGTTCCCTTTAAAATAAACTATTATTCCACAATGCAGAGTATTACATGGACAGTATTTACACATGATATTTGTGATTTAAAGAAATGAACACAAGCAGCTTTTGGAGATTTAAGTGTTGGCTGAGTTATTGCAGGATAAAAAACTAGAGATGTTGGTAAGAAAAAGATAATTTTGGGATAGCTGAGGAATACACTGATAACAAGAACACTTCCTAATGGGGTTAGGCATACTTTTGATGAAGATGATGAAGTTAACAGACTGTATGTTTACATAGATACTGAAATGAGGATTGTATTTTAGATTTTGTGTAGTTGCTAGCATTGAACTGTGTGTTGGATGCACATGAATTGAAGGAATGGGCAAACATAGCTGATGCGGATCCACAGAGCCAGCATATTAAGATGTTTATAATTAGAGGCAATTTGTTTAAATAACTAGGTATGGATACTGATGTGCAAGAGAGGTGGAAAGGCTGTTTCCTTAAGCCAGCACTATAAAATATTTTATTCTCAGTGAGATGCTGCCATTTCATAGTGGGTTTCTAACACTGTGTATAGTTCCATCCACACAGTGCCTTTACTTCCATCCATTTCTAATCTCTTTATCCAGTACAGAGGATTTGGAGCCTATCCCAGTAAGCAACACACACACCAGGGCCAGTTTTCCCATAAACCGATTAACTTACCAGTATGTTTTGGAGTGCGGGAGTCATATCACACATATGGAGAAAAACCATGTAACCCAGAGAGAACATGCAAACCCCACACACACAGGATGGCAGGAATTGAACCTAGGACCCCAGTGCTCCAAGATAGCAATGCTAACCACTTTGCCACCATTATAAATGGATGGATATCTTAGTTATCTTTCTAGTTCACAGGTTTGCATGCATAATTTAATTTTGAAAGCCACTGAGACATCAGGTACTACTGTTGTATTTATGAAAAAGAAACAAAACAAAAAGCATACTAACAACTGTGCCATCCTACTCTTTAGTTAATACAATTTATTATTTATAAACAGTTAACATTGTTAGCAAAATATTTTGAATTATATTTAACCCTATTTTTTCTTTAGTTTTGTATTTAACGTATTATATGATAGTCAGATTTAATGTATATTTGAACAATGAAAATATATTTTTACAAGATGCGGGGGAAAGTGCAACAAATTATTACAGTGCTAAATTTAATATTGATTGCTAATAGTTTATGCTAACACCTAACTTTCTTAATTAGATGTATTTAAAACAGTGAACTAAGTGTAACATACCATTCAGAAATACAATCGAGAATAGTTTTGTGGTGTTTGTATGGATGAAACGTTTCTAAAATGTATAAAGTAACAAAATTAAAGACGATTAAAATCTGTAATCTTTCCACTTGTAATGTCATTAGACAGAACAAGAAGTTTCTGCTTTGTCTAAGGATGGTATCAAAAAGTAGTCTGAGTGGTGAGAAAGCTGTGCTTAATGATAATTAAGTGACTTAAAAGTAAAAAGAGATGGTTCATATTGCTTGATTAATTTTAAAAACTAAGTTATAAATGCAGACGCAATTGCTGCCATAAGCGCTCCAGGCAGCAGAACGTTCGTTCTGTACTGCTGAGCTCCGCGCCTCCTCCCTCTCTCAGTGCCGCGCCCCTCTCTGATGGAGCGCAGTGGGCGGTACGCTATTTTTAGAGCCTCTGATTGGGGGAAAAAAAGACCTGCTGATCAGTTTCACACACCAGGAAGAGAAAAGAATGGGATTTTTTCTCTTCGAAACGTGTGTTGTCTTTATGAAATTCGTTTAATTAAGAAGTAAAAACCTTACAGCGTACACAAAGATTCTGAGCTGATCACGAGGAAGAAAAATCACCCATTTTTCACGCATAAAAAGTGTTTTTTAACTCTCGAAACCTGTTTTTATGTTTTAAAGTCGTGCAATGTCTAAGTTAAGCAGGAACACATCATTATATCTCATTATTTATTTATTTTTAAAAAATTTAAAAAATCGTTTGCCCAGCCTACTTTTACTATTAAAATTGTAACGTAATTGGAATGTGACTTTGCAGTATAATGGGATTGGCTGAGAACTATGTTGTTCTCAGCCAATCCCATTATACCAAGACTTTAATCATATCCTGCCAATCACTTGCCTGTATCAGTAAATTATTCTTTACTGTATGTTATTTCAGGGGAGTTCATCAAGCTGGCAGATTTACCTGCTCTGGTGGATCTAGTGTTTGTAGGAAACCCCCTAGAAGAGAAATATTCTGCTGAAGGCAATTGGATAGAAGAGGCAACCAAGCGACTTCCTAAACTAAAGAAACTAGATGGTAAGTTTTAAGTAGTTACATTTTTAACTAAAAACAAAATCCATATTTAAACACCAGTGTCTCCAAAGAATGGAAAAATTGATTAACCTAGTTATAGTATATAGATATTTTAATAAATAAGCAGTCAATTATAGAACTGTCAAATAATGTAGAAAGTCACTGGTTTCAAGCTTAGCTTGACTGTGTAACTGTGTAACTGTTTTTGGTGGCACTGCAATGTGTTAGAGTGTGAACTTCAGTGCCCTCCATAAGTCTTCAAAATGGCTATTTTTTCTACATGTATATACTCAAGCAGTTTGTATTTGAGATGAAAAGATAAATAGGAGGCAAAATTACAGAATGTCACATTTTCTGTGTTTCTCTACATATATGCTTTTTTTTAACATTTTAGAATAATACCTAGTTTTGTGTTCCGTCCCCCTATTTTAGTAAGTATTGGGACAAATTAAATAACCAATTAAGTAAATTTAAGTAGAATAAAATGTATTTTACCAAAAATTTGGTTGCAGATCTTCTGCACAAAATAACTGCATCAAGCCTGTGGCCACTGACATCACCAAACTCTTGGTTTGTTCTTATGAGATGCTTTGCCAAGTATTTGCTGCAGCCATTTACAGTTGCTGTTTGTCTTGGGATTGTTTCTGACTTCAATTTCCTTCTTAGCAAGTGAAATGCATGCCCGATTGGATTTAATTCAGGAGATTAACTTGGCCAGTCTAAGGCTTTCCACTTTTTTCTCCCCGATGAACTCCTTCATCATTGATATGTCATTGTATTGCTACAGTACATGATGAATCACCAGCCAATGAGTCTGCAGGCATTTTCTTGTACATAGGCAGAAAAGATGTTTACAGTATGTACACTTTTGAAGTTATTCTGCTGCTACAATCATTAGTAACATCATCAATAAAGATGAGTCAGTTCCAGAAGCATCCATGCGTGTCCAAGCCTTGACTACCTCCCCATGTTTCACAGATGAAGTGGTATGCTTTGGATTATCTGCAGTTCCTTTCTCCACTTTCTTTCACCTTACCATCACTTTGGGAGAGGTTTATCTTTGTCTGAGCTCTCTCTAACACTTTGATGTAGAACTCTTCTAGTGGCTCATCACTGTACTTTTAATCAAATTGTAATCTGGCCCTTTTATTTTTGGTTAAAAAAAAACACCTCCTGATGGGAGGTTTGTGTCTTCATAATTCTGTTGTTGCAGTCTTCTGCAAACAGTAGATTGTGATATCTTCACCTCTGCACTGTGAGGGTTGCTGGTGATTTTAGCAACAGTTGTTTTAGACTTTTTCTTCACAGCATTGATACTTTTACCATGATCAACTGTTTTCCTCAACTGACCTAGTCATCGCCGATTGCCAAGTATACCAATGGTTTCTTTCTTTTTCAAGATATTCCAAATTATTGATTTTGCAATGCTATGCCCAGTTTCATGCTTATTTAATTCTTCTTTTCTTTCATCATCCAAATTGCTTGCTTTTCTTTCACAGACAGTTCTCTAGAGTCCATGTTGGTTTAAGTCTGCTGACTCCTAAGGCAGACTCCAAAGGGAAGAGCAAAGGTTCAATCCAACACTACACATTCACTGATCTTTTATGTGTACATAATCAATACAACAGGAAATTCCTGACCAATAAGGAACACCTGGCAGCTAAGTGTCCCAATACTTACTCTCATCTGATATGGGGGGATTGAACACAAAAAATCCTATTATTCTAAAATGGCACAACATGTAAGTTGTGACATCATCAATATCGCCAAACATCACTAATACTGTGGAAACATCACTAATATGTGGAAAACACTGGAGTGGAAATTTGGCGCATTCAGAGCACATAGCAGCTATGTATACATGCACCATTACATTTCTAGCCAAGATAAGATTTGACTTATCTTATCAATTAATTGTGGTAATTAATTGTGGAAAGAAAACCAAATGCTTCTTCGTACCTTAAGCATTGAGATTTTCTATCCCTAGTTTACTATATCTTACTATGTCAGTAAAGTTGTTCTTAAACGCTCAGAAGCAAAAACATTACAAATGAGATGGTTGTTGTAAGTGTATGATCCACTGGGCACTAACAAAGTCATTAACAAAATCTACATGATGCCAGTCAATTTCTTGATTAAGAGAATACCACTATAAAATATATAGCTCTTCACCATTCTCCTTGATAATTGGCCCTTTTCACTTCATATAATTTGTCCATAGAGGACATTATTAGAAAGAGAGTTAGTCAGAAGAGCATGTTGATTTGGCACTGCTGTAAAAGAGCAATATTTTGGCAGTATTGTACTACTACCCCAGGCAACATCACCAGACGGCAAGCACATTGGTTCCCATGTGTGAGCCTTACACTTCTGTCTTGATCCCACAAAATTAGTAAATTTATGCTGTGTTTCCTGGTGTGGGCTACTGGTCACATTCAGCATTCCAGTAGTACAATACAGGATCTGTGGTCAACAGTGGCCAGGTCCAATTTAAGCATGCTCCAGTAACATGACTCAAATGAATATGGATTCGAATGTGTGCTGTCTCATTTCTACAGAAACTTACATCTAAGTCATTTTTCATAGACAAGTGACTAAAATTTGAAGGAGTCCTTTTTTAATGATTGAAGATGCAGTAGTGGCACAGGGAATATCAGATCAAGTGTCATCTTTGGGGTCCTACTTAATCATGGAAATTGCAAATCCCAAACATCCAGCTGCTAACACAATATACAGCACTGTACCATGCAAATGGTACCTCTGCATGTTACAGATTCTCTGGAATACATTGAATAAATTTAAATATAAATAAATACATTTAAATTAAATATAGACATAAAAATGTGAAACAGCAAGCACAGGTGGACCGGGTTCTCCTTGTCTGAGTTAAGTATAATATTTTTCATAATACATTATAGCATAAATGAACACCTTCCACGTCCACTTCTGTTTGTACTTAACTTGATGATTGAAACCAAATTAATGTCTGGGTCTTTAATTTCAGTGAAACAAATTAATAGTGTTCATAATATGCTTTGGTGTGTGGTGGTATTTTTTGTTAGGTCTCTGAGACTATGTGACTCTGTTATCCAACCAGTGTACTGAAATTATGGTATTGAAAGCAATCCCAGAATACTTCTAATTAATTTCTGGACATGTAAGAAGTATTTCAGACTTTTTTTATTATTTTAAGTGGGTAGCACTTTATTTGAATTTGATTTTATGTACGTACAATATCATGACATTTTGACTGAACTGCTGATTGGTTTACCAGACAAATTTGTTTGACCTCAAGGATATGATCATGACTTGTTTAACTCACTTTTCATTCTTCTGATAACCTAGTTTAGCTCTTTGATTTTTGCCACATGCTGTATAAAAGAACTGCTGACAATATTGTTTAACCATAAAATAGACAATACAAACATTTGTATACCTTCTTAAACAATATATGTTAAAGTTATCTAAAACACAAGCAATGTTAAATACTTTTCTTAGCCAGAATTAGATCAATTTAATCAATAATGGTAATTATGGTTTAAAGATAATTGTGCTACTTGAAAAATAAATACCACAAAACTTCAGCCATAATCATACACAATTCTGAATGTTATTATACGGTGAAATGTAACCTCTGTTGAGGTGTTTTGCTAAACCTGTATGTCCACATTCAAGTAAAACATGACCAATAAATATCAGACTGCTTCCACTTTTATCAGTGATGAAAAACTAAGACTTGTTTTCAATGTTGGAGTATTGAGTTGTCCGTTTTCAGCAATGATGTAAAAATTGATAAAATGAAAGGGGCCAAAAATGGTTCAGTATTATAGTCAAGCACATTGATGGATAACCATGTGGCATGTGTTGAGTTTAGCAAACTGCTGAAGTGAAAAGGCTACATTAAATAAATTAGCTTGATCTGAACACCAATATGATTCCTCAACCAATATATTCATTCTCTTTAGGAAACCCAGTTATCAAACAGGATGAAGAGGAAGGAGATGGAGAAAGCTAATTAAAAGCCGTGGCTTAAAATCTTTTTTATGTTATTTTTAAAGTTTTTTTTATTATTTTTACAGTTTTTTTTAATTGTTATAGCACCAGTACACTTTCATTGGACACTCCATGACCAATTGGTATTTTTGCTATTTATAAAATATGTATATGGAATCAACCAACTGCACTAGAGGCCTGATTCAAGGACAAGGAACAAGCAAGTATTAACTATTTGGTGTTCTGTCAACTCTTAGCTAGTTCAGGAAGCATTAATTTAAAGAATGCACTGTTTTTTTCTGGTCACATAAGCACATTTAGCATAAACTGGATACACCAGTTTCAGTATCACTTTTGATTTACATGTCTGGATGCTGTAATCAGTGAATTTATAGAAATGGTTGCCTCTTACTTACTTGAACAAGATTCTCTTTCACAGCAATTTCATATGCACAGTAATCTACCATATGTTAGTTTTGATAAATGTGTTTAAATTAAAATATTGAGTTTCCAGTGACACTTCAAAACCCCAACATGTCCAGTTTGATTTAGTAGAGGCATATCATAAGCAAAATGTGGTTTGGGTCATGACTATTTTTTCCATTATTGGCTATTATAGGCTGCTCAAAACTACCTTTTATGTTTATGAAGACAGTTGGCAGGATCAATTTCTCCATGTTGTAGCAAGCCTGACTTTCACGGAGCCTAGTAGGGGTCAAATTTTAGTACATTGCTACAATGTGCTGACTGTATTATGCTTCTATCTTGAAGCTTGTGCTGGTTTAACCTAGTTAAAGGACAACCTCACTGTCCATCATTGGCATGTACAAATTGACTTAATGTGTACAACAGTGATCAAAGAACCTCTAAAGTGAATGAAAAAGGTGAATCACTTTGGAGTTTTACAGTGAATGCAGTCTCATCTTTTTTTTTTCTGTGAACATGTGTCAGGAATGACAAATGTAGCCCATGTTCAAAGCATGGTTGTCTGTTAAATGGGATGGAATGTACAACACATTTATGACATACTAAACACACTGTTCAATTCACATAAGTTTAATTCCTTCTTTTTCACCTTTTATTACAACTTATTAAGGAAGACCTTGGGGTGTTATCCTGCCTACTGTCAGTTAAATGGTGTTTCACTTTGGTGCACTGCATTAACAAATGTCTGAGAGCAAGAAAAAAAAGTTTATTTTGTGAAAGAAAAAAAATCTATAGAATTGTTTACTTGTTAGATTGAAGAAAATATTATTTATAAAGTGATTTTTACTGGCTTGTAATAAATTATTAGATGAAGTATTTGTATAAATAAATATACAAGTTGAATGGCTATGTAAATAACACAGGTTGGATTGCTAGAGTGATCTACAGTATGTTCTATGTTTACATTAAATGTTTTTAAATTAACATTGTTCTGTGTTGTTTTTTCCTTGCATTCTGTAAAAAATGCAGTAGGTTATGTCATTTCTACATAGATTTAACTTTAAATCATTATTAAGCAGCATTATTTAAACTTTTTTTCCTATACTGTTTACTGAAAAATAATCTTCAGAGGTGATAAATTTAGGTCCTTTAGTCCATAGGAGGTGTTGTGTAAACCAGTGATTTTTTGTATTCTGAATTAAAAGACTCCAAGGTAGAAGTGTATCTGAAATACTTTGTGTTGAATTTAGAATATAATTGTCAAATGCCAACTGTTTATGTTTGAGCCATAGGCACTACAATACAGTAGTTAAGTTAGTTAAGAATAAAATGCAAGAATGTAAGAAAACGTCTTAAATGCTTTTTGTCTGTGGATTATTATATAATACTGCTGTGTATCCAGTATCCATATAAGCCTGTATAAGTACAGCTGTTCATATATTTTGTATCAAACTTTGTTTGATAGCTGCAGGTAATATCAAAACATTATGTATTTTTAAACAGTTACTTTTTGTTATAGCTCTTATTTAAATTGCTTTCCCCAGATAATCACACTTTGGGCTCTTGGGCTGTTATACAAGATGAATTCTATAGGATGTATTGCTGACAGAATCTACACCATTTTTTTGTATGTCTGTAAATGAAAATCCACCCTTTGTTAAAAAGTTTGAAATATTTAGTTCCTTGTTTTGACTTACATACAGCAGCAGTTCATTAAACAGAGGTAGTACATACAGCTGTATAACAGGAGTCCTTTTCTTTTGATATTAGATTTATTCTCTCCATAGAATTACAATAACTACGCTATATTATTAAATATTCAATGTTAAAGATATTTCACATGCTGTTCATAGTTTTAATAAAGACTTTTCATTTTGTTAAAACACAAAACTTTTTAGTACTTGATGATTCTTTCAATCTCATTTCATGATACAATACATTGATTTTGTATTAGAACAATATTTTCTTGTTTTAATATTTAATATATTTATAATGATGTTAAATAAAATTTGTATTTAAACTTCTCCATCTGTCCATTTTCTAACTGTTTTATCTAATACATGGTTGTGTGGTAGTCAGATCCTGGCCCAGCAAGTAACAGGAGCAAGGCATTATAAACCCTGAAAAAGACATCAGTCCATCACAGAGCACTTATACTGTAGACACAAATACTCACACCAGGGCAAGTTTTTTTTCCACAGAAACCAATTACCCAGGTGAACCACAGCCTTTGACACCAGTATATCTTTAGACTGTGGGAAGAAACCAGAGCACCTCGAAGGAATCCCAAGCAACCAAGGACAGAACATACAAAATCAACACCGATAGCATACCAGTTGTGGAATTGAACCAAGGGCCTCAGCACTGTGAGGCAGACATGCTAACCACCGTGCCACTGTACAGCCTTTTAAACAGTCCCATTTTCAATAATATTTTGGCGCCCTGATTGATCAGTGTGTCTAAATTACCTTCCATATGTATGTGTGGTCCTGCAACAGCCTGGCATCTCATCCAGGGTGCAGTCCCTCTTTTTCCCTTGTGTCTGCCTCACCTTCTTTAAGGATAAGACACTAACCTGGAGAACAGATACACCTGGGGAGTTTATGTTCTCCCCATGTTTTTGTGATTTTCCTTTTACATACTGGTAGGTTAATTGGCTTCTGGAAAACAATGGCCTTGGTCTGAGTGGGTGTGAGTGTGTCTGTCTTTGTGTGCCCTATAATGGACTGGAGTATCCTGCCTTGCACTCTGTGCTTGCTGGAATATTTTAGATATATATATTTTAAAGCAGTCAGAAAATGGATGGATAGATTTTTTTCAATTAATATAATCCCCCTAAAATGTAATCCTGGTGTCAACCTTTATAATAATGTGTAACGCCAAAGGGAAAATTCTGTCGTTGACATACTGTTCTAAAATAGAGGTGCTATTAGGTGCTGCATTGTACTGTAGTGATAATGTCTTTTAGAAAATTGTAAGAGAGTAAAATGTATTTTTTTATGCAGAGAATAATTTCTCAAATTCTTCCTAGTTGAAATGTTTACTAATTTATCATGTTTGTCTTTTAAATTCCCTGACATAGACAACTTCAGTACTGCTTCATCATTTGTATTCCAATTACCTTTTTTTCAGTGTTGAACACATGTTCTTTCTTGCCTTAAGTTATAACAGAGCTCTATCTTCCTGTGCTTTTAACCTCCAGAAGAAAGGTTATCCCCACTACATCCTTCCTTCTAAATGAGGATCCATGTCAGGTTAATGTCTCAGTACTCGGTAAATTCTTTTTGAAATATTTACCATTTCAAAAAGAATTTGTTATTATTAAGTTCTTCTCCTGTGATAGCCATAATTGAGCACAGTCTGTTAGATAAGACACTCTTTTTGACTTTTACTCCTGGTGAGCCTGTGGAGAGCCTGCAGTCTCTGAACAATAAACTGCTTGTGCTTCAGCTCCCACTGTGCTGGCCCACTGATTCTATTTCATTTTCAAACTATTGCTTGACATTACAAAACAATGCCATCACAGACAACCTGAAACATTAAATTATCAAGCATTCAAAATGGGGACAAAAGAAATCAGAGAATTAATGTCAGTTCAAAATGTGTTTTCTGTCAGTCAGATTGACCTACAGGACTGGAGCTTGCAGGCACCAACAAAGTTAACTATTTAAGGATTGTAATATAAAAAGCAGATACTTTCAGAATCAGAATCACATTTATTTGCCAAGTACATTTCATGTACAAGGAAAGTACTCTGGTGTATTTGATGCTGCAAAAACATATACACAAACAAGACAACAGACATCATTAAGACAGTGCACTTATTGTATGACGGGGAATTCTGGTTAAGCAAAAAAGACATATCTAGAAAAGAAACTGTAACCTGTGTGGGAGGGGTCATCAGCAATCTTTCCTTCCCACTTGCTCTGGAACTGTACAAATTTCAAATGGAGGGCACATGACAGGCAATGACCCTCTTCACAAAATGAACAAAACACACTGCAGTTAGCCTTTGGAGCTTGGAGCTGACAGATTCTTTGCAAAACCAAACAGTTATAGAGGCAGTTATAATGCACTCAATAATATCTCTGTAAAACTGCTTTAGAATTGGTTTAGTGAAACTAATGTTTTTCAGTTGGGGCAAAAAGTACATTCTCTGTTGTTCTTTCTTTGTGATACTGGTGATATTCATGTTCCATTTAAGGATACTGGCAATCATAACTCATAAACTCATGGCAATCATAAAAGGACTTTACCACACTCACAGCCACATCTTTGTTTACCAGGGGGAGTGGTTTGGGGGAATCAACCACCATTTCTACTGTTTTAAGGGTATTAAACTCGGAGTGGTTTTTAGCACACAATGAAACCAAACCTAATACTTTGTAGAGCCACCTTTTGCTGCGATTACAGCTGCAAGTCGCTTGGGGTATGTCTCTATCAGTTTTGCACATCGAGAGACTGAAATTCTTGCCCATTCTTCCTTGCAAAACAGCTCGAGCTCAGTGAGGTTGGATGGAGAGCGTTTGTGAACAGCAGTTTTCAGCTCTTTCCACAGATTCTCGATTGGATTCAGGTCTGGACTTTGACTTGGCCATTCAAACACCTGGATACGTTTATTTGTGAACCATTCCTTTGTAGATTTTGCTGTATGTTTGGGATCATTGTCTTGTTGGAAGATAAATCTCCGTCCCAGTTTCAGGTCTTTTGCAGACTCCAACAGGTTTTCATCCAGAATGGTCCTGTATTTGGCTGCATCCATCTTCCCCTCAATTTTAACCATCTTCCCTGTCCCTGCTGAAGAAAAGCAGGCCCAAACCATGATGCTGCCACCACCATGTTTGACAGTGGGGATGGTGTGTTGAGGGTGATGAGCTGTGTTGCTTTTACGCCAAACATATCGTTTTGCATTGTGGCCAAAAAGTTCGATTTTGGTTTCATCTGACCAGAGCACCTTCTTCCACATGTTTGGGGTGTCTCCCAGGTGGCTTGTGGCAAACTTTAGACGAGATTTTTTATGGATATCTTTGAGAAATGGCTTTCTTCTTGCCACTCTTCCATAAAGGCCAGATTTGTGCAGTGTAAGACTGATTGTTGTCCTATGGACAGACTCTCCCACCTCAGCTGTAGTTCTCTGCAGTTCATCCAGAGTGATCATGGGCCTCTTGGCTGCATCTCTGATCAGTCTTTTCCTTGTCTGAGCTGAAAGTTTAGAGGGACGGCCAGGTCTTGGTAGATTTGCAGTGGTCTGATACTCCTTCCATTTCAAGATGATCGCTTGCACAGTGCTCCTTGGGATGTTTGAAGCTTGGGAAATCTTTTTGTATCCAAATCCGGCTTTAAACTTCTCCACAACAGTATTACGGACCTGCCTGGGGTGTTCCTTGGTCCTCATGATGCTCTCTGCGCTTTCAACAGAACCTTGAGACTATCACAGAGCAGGTGCATTTATACAGAGACTTGATTACACACAGGTGGATTCTATTTATCACCATCAGTCATTTAGGACAACATTGGATCATTCAGAGATCCTCGCTGAACTTCTGGAGTGAGTTTGCTGCACTGAAAGTAAAGGGGCCGAATAATTTTGCACGCCCCACTTTTCATTTTTTTATTAGTTAAAAAAGTTTCAAAAATCCAATAGATTTCGTTCCACTTCACAATTGTGTCCCACTTGTTGGTGATTCTTCACATAAAATAAAAAATTTATATCTTTATGTTTGAAGCCTGAAATGTGGCAAAAGGTTGAAAAGTTCAAGGGGGCCGAATACTTTCGCAAGGCACTGTAAATGCTTAGCCACACCTGGTGACTTCTATCTGTGAAAGGATCAAAATCCACTGGCAGATGGAACATTTAATTACATTTAATACTATCATTCTGGAATGATAGTATTAAATGCAGAACTACAATCTTTGCATACACACCTGTGGATTCTAAGTGTTGAAAAATGTCATGAAGATCCATTTAACGGCATCATCCACTGACCTGTTTATATGTGTGCTTATATACACACTGTAGAAAATTGAGCTGTGAAATAGTTTTGAGATAACAAAGTATCATAAATTTGAAAGTCTTCATTATGAAGCAGTAAGAGCAATTGATCTATAGTCATTAAGACAAGCGATTTTGTCCTTCTTTGGTACAGTAACAATAGTGGAGGATTTAAAGCAGGCAGGATGTTACAGTGTGAATGGCTAAATATATCAGTGAACACCTCTGAGGTCTGCATAATGTCTCGATGTAGCAGAAGAGTCCAAGTCTAACTTCTTTCCTGCAGTTCTGTCTTGCAAAGAGCTTTTGAATTTCCCATTCTTTGATTATTAGAGAAGGCTGGAGAGGAGAGGGGCAGCTTGAGAACTCAATGTGTGCTACTCGTGGCTGAAAGGAAGAGGGAAGAAATGAGGGCAATGAGGTAGTAGAAATTGATGAGGTAATCAGAATGCAGGGGCTATGATCATTGTTAAAGAGCCTCTGTTTTTCCAAACCTCAGTAAAACCTACTCAGTCTATCTGGCAGAGACTAGTTAGCCATAACATTGGGAGGTTTCTTTTTATAATTTGTGATGATCTGAAGGCTCCTCCAAAGAGCAGTGGGGTTATTTTCTAACCACTGTTCTAATTTATTCCTATATTGGACTTTTGTATGTTTAATTACTTTGCTGAGTTGACATAGCTCTTCTGTAGTTCTCACTGTCTCCATTCCTATAAACCTGTTATTTTATTGTGTGCAGGTTTCGTAGCGCTTTAGTAAACCATGACTTACTGTATCAATATTGCACCTGACAAAAAAGATTTAGAGACAGAGACTAGTTAGCCATAACATTGGGAGGTTTCTTTTATATAATTTGTGATGATCTGAAGGCTCCTCCAAAGAGCAGTGGGGTTATTTTCTAACCACTGTTCTAATTTATTCCTATATTGGACTTTTGTATGTTTAATTACTTTGCTGAGTTGACATACAGTAGCTTCTGTAGTTCTCACTGTCTCCATTCCTATAAACCTGTTATTGTATTGTGTGCAGGTTTCTTAGCATTTTAGTAAACCATGACTTACCGTATCAATATTGCACCTGACAAGATTTAGATGGAGTACAAGTGTTCTGACTGAATCTCATATAAGAACTGACCACATTAATATATCCATCAATGCTGTCACTTCCCTTTGTCACTTTGAAACTTTAACAAGAGCTCTTTCTGTGCTATGCCAAGAATGAAAGTTTAATTGTGATGACTCAGAAAGCTCTTTAATGGCAAGGTAATCACTCAGCTCTACAGATCTAGACTTACCAAAAATAGCGATCTTGAAATGGGCCTATAATTACCTTTTATGCCAGGATCAAGATGAGGTGCCTTCAGTGGAACTTGGAGCTGTAGCTTGTTTAACAACAGATGATACTCTCTAAGATCAATGATCAATTTGTCATTTTTATTAGACAAGACATAATTGCAGAAAGGCAGGAGTATGGCAGAGGATAAGGATCAAAGGAGTCCAAGGAGCAAAAGACACAGGACTAGAAGTAATCAGAAGTAATTTGCACAAATATATGTAAGGAAGCATCACTATAAAGAGCAGTGTCTTTTAAGAGTGGATTTCTGTAGCAATGACCAAATGTCACAGAATTCTAGAAATGCATTATTTTGTTCAGTGAAGTTAGGAACAGGATGCAAATAGTTCAAGATGAAATAACCAGTTTCTCAGTGTAGAATTGATGCCTATTATTATCACAACTGTCTTTCATCATCTTTTATCATCAGATTTAGCTGTGTGGAAATCATTTAAGCTTTTTCAATTCTGAGTTCTCATCCCATGTGTGAATACCAGTCACTGGTACACGCTAAAAGGGAACTCTAAAAGTGAACAAAAAGGAAGATAAATGAGTATTCAAGAAATACAAAGTCTGTAGATAAACATAAGCTATTTTACAAACTGAAAGTACAGGAAATTAAGAAGTGACAATGGAAATGTGATTACAACATAGGAATAAATTAAGGCATAACTGCTACCATTATCAGAAAAATGCCAGGGCATATTTTTGTGTTAAGACAAAGGAACATAAAACATCTTGATTATCCTGTCAATGTGTTTGTTAGTAATCTGTTGATCTCTGTTATAAGAGATTATTATTATAACACGCTGTGTTTGTCTTGCCTTTAAAGCCATAGGTTATGTAGGTTCCAGCTTTCTGAACACTTTCAGGTGCAATCTCGTGTTTTGTACTTTGGCAGCACAACTGAGCAGAGTATGACCAGTCTGTAAAATATATGCATTACATGATTTTCAAATGACCTCACGTGATTTGATTATTTTATGCTGATAAACCAATAATAAGGGTTAATTGCTTAGCCCTGGCTGATAAGTTTGACATTTTACAGCACTGTGTAGCCGTTAGAATTTGTGTTGGGAAGGTCGTAAGTTGTAAATCTAAGCACCTTTTATACCCTTGAGTTAAGTACTGTATTTCATTTAAATTGTAAATTTGGGAATTTTTAGAATTCAACATTTAAAAAAGCAGGACCATGATCCGAGCAAGGTATTGACTTTCTTAAATCCTCACCCTGCGGTGTACAGAAAAGAACGTTGATAAAATGTTACCAAATTGCAAATAAAAAACAGTACAATTACAAAACAGAAGACGAAAAGCCAAGACAGGGGGCGCGCTAGGGAAATCAACAGTTTTATGTTCGAGGTTGACTGCTCTGTTTTGTCTTGTCTTTTTGCTTCTTTCATTATACGGAAGTTTTACACAGCAGTACCATGACAACGGTGCGTGATCGTTGTGCTACCGGGAAAATTAAACTCTCTTTTAACAACTGAGAAGTTTTGGTGATTATACATTTATTGGTAGATGTTGCAATAAACGAACATGCAACGCGAACGAAACGTGAATATGAAGGAGGTGATAGGATCGCTTTGCAACTTGCTGTCCAGACTGGGAGTCGACTCTGTTCCCAGCCCGGAGGCCTTCAGACGGGCCAAATTCGGCAAGGCGGACGGGGTGAGAGATCGTACCCGTGTTGTACAGTTTCACTGCAGCTATATTATATTATCAAATCCTAGCACAGGGTGTAAAGGCAGTTTTTCCTGCCTTTACACCCAAGAGTAGTGTAGCTACAGTATATTTAAACAGGATAGAGGCAGGTACTGCTAATAATCCTTCTATAATGACCTTACTCAACCTGCTTAAAAGGGGGAAAAAGCTCTTGTTCACCATTCTTATGACCCTAATTGAGCCATAATCTCAATTTAATGCTGGTATTGTACTTCAGCATTTACCTTTTTCTACATCAGGGTGTTAACATCGTTCGACAGAGTCAGGAAGTATTAGAGAAAACATGATGATGGTCTATCCTGGACAGCCTGTTCTCATTTATATTCTATTTACTGTATCAATTTTCTTGTTCTCTTTCAGACTGTTGAGTTTTGGAGGTTTTTGCACAGCTTGTTTGAAAGAGAAGTCAGTTTGGGATGTGATTGCACTGCCTTGCAAGAATCTCATATAGGTAAGTTCTGAATCTGACGGGGAAAAAAAGCAGATGCAAAACAGGACAAAAAAAAAAGATGGCTTCCCTAATCTCCCTGTTTGAGAAGGCATTAAGCCTTTGTGGTTCAGTAGCTGGTGATTGTTGATTAGAGTCTTTGGGTGCAAAGAGGATTTGGCTAGATGGAGACAGATTAGAGATTGGGATCACAGGACAGTGATTGACCTTCACCCTTCCTTGCATGGGCGCAGGAGTGAGGTGAAACAGTGAATAATAAAGAGTTGTTTTCCTCCTGCACTTCCCATAAAGCAGCTGCTGAATTTTCTAGCCATGAGAAGACAGATAGGCCTATATGCTGTTACAGATTGCTTTTTGAAAATGTTTGGCTGTGGGCTCTGGAATATTAGTAAAATTCCTTACCAAACAGAATCTGGAAAGGAGAAGGATAAATTGTGAATGGTTGTTTGAGTGCTGAAAGGACACACACTACTCTGTGTTGTCATTTGTGTGCAAAACAGTACAGTTGTGTGCAAAATTGTGGGCATTCCTGGTCAGATTGTACAGTATGTTGCAGTAAATCTATAAGTGAAAAGAAGTTGACAGAACCTCTGCATGGTACAAACTTAAACATGCCATCTTTATGCAAATTTGAATGCTATTTATTAACATTTTTATAGATAAAAATAACCAAACAGTGAATATGGCACATGCAAAAGTTTGGGCACCCTGTTAGTCAGTACCTAGTAATAGTTCCTCTAGATAACCAAATGTTATCTGTAGCTCGTCCTTGCAGAACCTTTTGAGCTCAGAAATATATTTAAATCTTCTTAGATGCTCTGCATGTTTGAAATCACAGATTTTTTAATAATATTTAAGTTTTGGGACTGTGAAGGCCATTCCAAAACCTTAATTTTTCCTGTAAGTACTTCCTGGTTGATTTTGAGGTATCTTTGTGACATATCCAACTTCTTTCCAGCTTCAATTTTTTCCACTGATTCTGGGACATTACCTTCTAGGATTTGTTGATATTTGCTTGAATCCATTCTTCCTTCCACCCACACAACATTTCCTGTGCCATTGGCTGCCATACAAGCCCAAAGCATAATAGATCCACCCCCATGCTTAACGGTTGTCAGGGTGCTCTTTCCTTCAAATGCTTCACCCATTTTTTTCCAACTATATCTTCTGTGGTTGTTGCCTAAATGTTACATTTTTTCAGCAGTCTACGGCACTTTGTTTCAAAAAGTTTCCAGCTTATCAAGGCTTTGCTTTGTAGAGTTTAGACGTTGACTTTTGTGATGAATTCGTAGGAGAGATTTTTCTGGGTCTCCAGATCTTGCCTTGACTTCAACAATTTTAACTCCTTTTTTTAAATCATTTATAAATGATGTTTCTGATATTTCCAGTTTGTAATTTGTTTGTAAAGTGTTTAGAGACCTGTTTATATGCTATATTCTTTTGTAGGAGTGAATTATATTTGTTTTCAAGTCTCTCAAGAGCCCATGGTTATTGAAAGTAGGCAGAACAACTATCACAACCTGAGAGTTTAGGAGAGTCAGAGTAATTGTTCAACCCTGGAATTGTCTTCATCTCACTGAATTTAAGGCTTAACCAGATATGCCCAAACCTTTGCATGCAAGTGTAACTCTTAGGAAGGTGGTAAGAGCAGAGAATATTGCTCTTCGCTGTAGAGTGAACTGTACAACAGGGCAGTGTATATTTAATGGGTAGAACAGCATAAGAAATCTAGGTAACTTGACTGAAATTGTTGTGGGAGTTTTTGCTAAAGTTTTGATTTTAAACACTATACACAAATTTTCCAATCTGTCTTTGCCAGCAGGCTAAGCCAAGGGTAGTCAAATGCTGGGCTTTCCAATCTGTTCCAGTGCACAGCTTGCAGACAGCTTAACAGACACCTTTAATGAACAGCTCTTGCTATGTATAGACAGGTTATTACGCTGAGAGAAACCAACCTAATTATCCAAGCATGAATAGTTTATATCTTTCAGCCTGTTGATGATGGACATGCATATAAGCAAAAAACAGCTTGCATCTGTACTGAGATCTGCTGCAATATATCCTAGCCTTTCATGTCTTTCTTGGACCATGGAAATCTGTTGTATCTTAGTTTTCCTGAAGAGTATAAACTCCTCAGTAGGCTCTCTAAAAAAAGTAATAGGTAAATAAAATGTACTGCACTTTTAAAAGTCCCGAAAAGGAATGAAAAGATTAATCTTTTTTTAAAGTTTTAGATAAAGTTGCATTGAGCCTAAGTTTTAGTTATTTGTAGACACTATTGATATATAAAACCACAAAAAGTCAATCATTTCTTATATTTGTTTAATCTGTTGGTTACCTTTTAAAAATAATTACACAAACAATGCATTAAAGCGATCAATCATTATCAGACAGTGCTAGGTTTTTATTTTTTATTTTTGTTTTTATTGTGTTTTGAAAGGCACTTTAGTTACTTTAATTTTGTGTTCTCTTTCCAGAGAGGCAGGTCAGTGTTGTGCAGTCAGCACTGTGGCACTGTGGCTACGGTGCATTGGAGTTCTATCAGCTGCCCACTGATGGCTCTCAGGGAAGCAGAGAACTGCTGCTGGCATTTTCCTGGCTCCTGTCCAGGGCTGGCCTGTTGGAACACCTGCTGGAGAAGTCCTGCCTCAGGCTGGAGGACATTACGCCCCCCTCTGTGGTAAGAGTGCTAGCAGTATGTCACACTGGAATTGGAGTGTGTGTTGTTGTACAATAATAAGAGCTATACATAGCTGTATTTTGATCTTACAGTACACTGGCTCTCTAAAAATAAACTGAATACCAGGTGGTGAAATACATTACTCAACCTAAATAATTCAGCATACATTGTAATGGTGGTAAAGCTGTTTGAGATCCATATGACTTCATAAGAGAAGCCAACATACAGGGATAGCCTTCTCAGCAATGGCAGTTTTATTCATTATACCCATTGGTGACCATGCAGTGTTACTACACTGATGGAATGAGCAATTGAATTAATTAAAAAGATATCTTGTCCTATTAAAAATGAGTATCTAGATGAAAACTGAAGAATTATAGCTAAAGAAGTCTATGTCCCATTTGTCTTGAAGATGCTCAATTAAAGCTAGCCAGGAAAGCTGTCCACAGGTGATGTTTGTACATATTTGTGTGCTGCTGTATTGTGTGTTGTGTGAGCATAACCTGCTAATATCTGAAGAACAGTTGTGCAATCCTATTAAATGTAATACTACTACTACTAATTCCTTACACTTACAGTGGACAGTACTACTCTCCAGCACCCCTTGTGTGTAGCACCTACCTGGATGATGCGACGGCAGCCATAGTATGCCAGTATGCTCAGCACACATAGCTATTAGTGGGCAGAAGAACAGTGATGAATCATCATAGATGTGGATTGTTAGGAGGTCATGATTGGTAAAGAACAGGGGGAAATTAGGGGTTACCTAGGGGTTACCCCTAATCTTTTTGAAAAACAGCTTGGTTTTTAATGCGTCATAGGCTGGTACCTTTTTTAGAGTATTGTGTCTCCATCAGTATACTGGGGCATTAGGACACACACAGATCGCAGGTTAAGCATCCCCTGCTGGTCCCACTAACACCTCTTCCAGCAGCAACTTTAGCTTGACCAGGAGGTCTCTCATCCAGGTACTGGCCAGGCTTGCATCTGCTTAAGTTTAGTGGGAGTTGCACTTGTAAGTGAGACATGTCAATGAGTCAGGCTTTTCCAGTTATAAATAATTTAAACTGACTGGTGATAATGGGATGTTCCACCACTCACTCTGCGTCAGTTTGTTAGTGCAGGAGCACTTACTACACAAGTAACAATAATCACCATAGTAATCCAAGTAATAATAGACATCTAATAATCTTTTTCTACATCACCTTTCAATGTACTGTACGTAAAATAACAAAAAGTAATGAAAGAGACAGGTGTGACTCACAAGATGTAATATGGGACATCATTCCACAGTCTTGGAGCAACAGTACAGAAAGTATGATTTCCCAGTGTTTGGAGCCCCATATTAGGAATTGAGAGTCCACAGAGCACAAAACATGTATAGGGTGTTCAAAATGTTCAAGCGCTTAAAGGTCAACAGCAGTATTGTGAATCTCAAACTGAAATCCTTATGGACTTGCTTTTGGATGTTGTGCCCTTCTCTGGAAATTCAGCTCATAGTGAAATGCCTAGAACCCCATTCCATTGCCTTCTAGTCCAATGGTGGTAGCTTGATGGACATTCTAATAATACATGTTATACATTATATATAAATTATCTGCGGTGATTTCTTTGTGTTCCAGAAAGAGACAAAAATAGCTCCAATTAAAAAACCTCTAGAATTGTAGCTTTGGAATTCTTTGTTTTTAACCTTTTCTCTTATTTGAATGCAGAAGTATGTTCTCCTCCTGGAATATTTGAGTAGAATCTTCCTGGACCTGTTTGAACTGCTCATGTGCTTCACTGCTTCTGAATGTTTGTATAGATAATGAATACTCACAATTAAAATAATCGCGTTGGCACAGTACATTGATTCAAACAATAGTGAAATCATCACCACATCAGCTAAAGCAATTAATGAGCACTTCCCACAAAATGGTGAAAACCATAGATGCAGATAATTACATGTAAATAGGCAGTGTGTGGGTCATCCTTTATTTTTATCCTTTCCCCTTGTTGGTGTTCAAATCCAGAATGTCTTTGTGACAGGCTGAGCGAATAAGGACTTCTGAGTTATGTTTTGGTATCCAGTATTAAAAAAGAAGAGGAACAGAGAACCTGGCTCAGTTTGATATCTATTGCTAGTTCTGGCTTGGTTTGCAATCCCTCCTACTTGGAATGCTGGCAGCAGTCCTGCTCCTCAGCACCCTACTGCAGATAAAACACTGTTTAAACAGGCCGTGGCACAGCTGTGGCTGGTCCAGGGCCTTTAATTACCCACAGCTGTGGCCCCTCCAGAAAGCTGTGGTGCTGACAGCCTGTCAAAATGTCACAATTCTGTTTGTCGCACCACAGAAGAATATCTTTAATTTCCTACTTTTCCATGTGGACATACATTTCATATGAGTGTAACATTGAATTGAATGGTTGTCTGAAACATCAGGACAAACTGGTTGGGCACTGTATGACACTGTTAAAAATATGTTAATCAATAATTCCTAAATTATTCATATTTTATTTAGCAAAGAAATGAGCTTTATGAGGCCTGTCTTAAAAATATTTTAATACAATTCTATTGGAAGTTTATTGTGGTAGCTAAAAAATAAGAGATGGTTTTTATTGATTGTTAAACTATATTGGCATTAGAACTTCTGAGTTTTTTTGGAGAGAAGTATTCATCGACACTTAAAGTTTTTTTTTAACTGTGATAGATAGATACTTTATTGATCCCGTGAGGGAAATTGCAGTGCAACAGCAGCTTTACACAGACAACACAGCCACAGTGTAATGAATGATACAATAATACTAATAGTACAATACATACAATACAATCAGTACAGTGAGGGGTGCACTAAAAGAGTTACTCACAGTCCGGACACACAAAGAACAAACTAGAACAGAACAGTATGCAGAAAAATCGTATCACACATATAAATATAAATATAAATGTATTGCATAGGTCCCTGGCATATATTGCACAAAAAACAGTTGTGAACGTGAAAAGAAAGAGAGCAGATGTAGCAGTAGATGTGTAGATGTGTTTAGTCCAGAAACAGGTCACTGTCAATGTTGCCTCTGCTCAGACGCAAGGTGGATGCATTGTACAGTTTTATGGCAGAAGGCAAGAATGACCTCCTGTAGCGCTCCCTGTCGCACCGTGGATGAATCAGTCTATTGCTGAACGTGCTCTTCATTTCTACAAGCCTGTCATAGAGGGGATGGGAGATGTTGTCCATGATGGCCTCTAGTTTGGACACCATTCTCCTCTCAGACACTATCTCCAAGGGGTCCAGGTCAGACTCAATGACAGGGCTTGCTCTCCTGATGAGCTTGTTCAGCCTTTTTGAATCCACTGCTCTAATCCCAGGGCCCCAGCATACCACCGTAGAAAATGGCGCTCGCTACCACCGATAGAACATATGTAGCATCTTACTACATACATTGAAGGACCAGAGCCTCCTCAAGAAGTAGTCGGCTCTGTCCCTTCTTATAGATGGCCTCGATGTTCTTAGACCATTTCAGTCTGTCGTCGATGTGGACTCCCAGGTACTTGTACGAGTCCACCATCTCCAGCCACTCCCATGGATGTAGACAGGAGTAGGTTTGACCTTTTTCCTCCTGAGATCAAATCAGTATGGAAATCCAAGCTAGCCTAATTTGGGTCATCAGGCAAATCCTAACTTAAATTGTGTATTTAGCATTTTTCATGGACAATATAGTAAGAATGAATAACGAGCATGTGTAATAATATTCTAACATGAGTACAACATTACCTCTTATGAACTAAAAATAAAATCCATAAAAATACAAACCATAACAGGAATGCTTTAACATAATTATTAAGGAGAAAATAAGATTTATGGTAAGTACTAAGCCTGTACTATAAATATACGATTACACTAATTACTATTATGATACTATATATAACATTCATGTATTATTATATTAGTTTTATTGTAACATGAAAAATGTTTTATTAGAATTTAGTATTAATCACAATAAGTTTAAATAATGTAAATTGCTACAGTAATTGGAGTGCAATGTTCAGTCCCTTTTAAAATAGAATTTAGTTAATCTGCCATTTTGATCTGTTTTTCAAAGGATCATATGCACTCTTGCCTGTGCTGAAAGTGTCTTTTAGTATTATGCTAGCTGTGTTAATCTGTCTTCCTTCTCTGCTACGCAGCTATTCGACTGCTGAAAAAGAAATTATTAGAGCAGATGTTTCGCTTCTTCTTTACTTCATTTTCTCCAGTTAACAATGAACCTGAACAAATCTGTCACTCAGTGACAACTGAAAGCAATGTTGTGTTCAACTGTTTACTTTTTACTTTTTGTATGCTTTCAGGTAAATTGCTTATTTAAATTGAGCACAAATCTAAAGTCCTTTGATCGTGGGGTTGCAAATTCTTTAATAATGGCATTTGTTAGTTCACAGAATTTTAAACCTTAATGTTGTACACAAGGCATGAATGATTAAAACATCATTCGCTGAAATATTTAAGGAGTTTTGAGTATAGGAATTCTCTTTGCGATGCAGTTGTATTTACCATTAAGGGTAAAATCTGAAGGATTTAAGAAGTGACATTTCAAGGACAGCCTGATGTTTATAGTGCAAGTGTTCATCATTAGCCAATAACGATGGTTGGATTTCTGTAAAACTAATATGTCATTCTCAAATGACTAAACAGCAGGATTTGTGATCTCAGGAGCCTGAAGTCTGTTTCTGCTGGTGCAATTCATGCATGTTAATTTTGTGCTAGCAGAACTCTTATCTTTTGACACAAAGGCTTCTCACATCTTCTCCTCAGAAACCTACAGAATTCTATTGAGAGAGATAAAAACTGCTTAATGAATGACACATAAGAGAACTGTCAGCCTGAGCAATTGGGATATGTTCATATACTTACATGCCCAAGATGCCAAGCTGGTTCCCAGCTGGTATGAACATTTAGAGCTCCCCAAATCAGGGTCCCCAAAGCACTTGTGGAGGGGTGGGGAGAATTGGCCTAATTTAGTTTAAATTGAGCTAATGTAACCCTATTCCCCCAGGTCTTGTGCTATTTAATAAAACAATTGTATAAAGAGTAAAGACGTCTGGTGCCGATTGGTCTGCATTTTCACTCTGGTTGTTTTCATACAAGGTTGAACTGCTCTCGCCATGGGTCTGGGGTATTATTTGTAGATTTTAGTGCCCTGTGTTATCTTTTGGTCAGAAAGAAGATAATTGAAAGCCATACAGTTGAAAAACAAAATGGACATGGTAAGAAGTAGTTTGTATATTTCCGCCAGTAGGTGTCAGCATAACTCTGACCTAGTTGAGAAAAGTTGTCTTCAGCTTCTTTCAGTTAATAAATTATATGTGGTGTTTCTTATGCTGCAAGATTCCACCTTCTGTCTCTCAGTCACTGTCACTGATTGCTCAGTGCTGAGATTGAGTCATTTGAGGGCTGAGTCATTTTTAGTGGCTGTGCTGTAAAAGTTCACAGGATAAGACTTGTAGCTAGTCATCCAGCTTCCTGGAATTGTATTTTTGAGCCTATGTTTACTTTTAGAAATACACTGGATATAATATAGCAAATTGGTCAAAAGGCTTTTGTTTTTTTATGACATCTGAACAATTTGATAATGTTTAAATATATTTATAAACTTTTTTTTACATGTAGGGGAATGTTATAATGTAATAATACATTACAATCAATACATTCATATACATTAACAAGATTTTTTTTTTTAATTCACAGCCCCCCATTTGGTTAGGCAATTCACACAGGAGGGTTGAAAGTGACACACACTTGCCTCACACATGATTTATTGTGCAACTCAGGCCCCGCGAGCACACAGCAAGCCACTCAGGTCACTGGTCCATGGCTAGCCCAGGATGTCCTGGCTAAGTATGAACACAGAAGCCCCCTGGGATTCAATGTGTTCATTGCCAATTCAGTGTGTTCTGACACTTGGTCTGATTGTACCTGGCTAACAACCAGTCCAGATTCAAAGAGACAGCCTCTTAACTGTAAGAGCTATCCTTCGCTCTAAGCAGAACCTGGATTGACCATGTAGTCATCTCCAATATACTGTACATATCTTAAGTGTATTAGTCACCCCTTACAAGTGTGTTATACCCGTGGGCTTGTAATTGACTGACATAGAGAAAAGCTTGCACTGCCTCCTGTCTTCCCTGAGAAAAAATATTATTATTACTGCTTGGAAAGAAGCTGTACCACATGGATTGCCGTAAAAGTCTTCTTAGAGGCTGTAGTTCTGAATTTTGCTAACTACACGTGCAGCCAATATTTGAATATGAATTTGAGGTAAACATGTGAAAAAACCTTTCTTTGAGTTAGCCCCCTTAATGATTATTTGCTTTATGCCTAGTGATAAGTAGCCCCTGCATTCTCTTATTTATTCTCCTCTTTATTTTGGGACTATAGGAAATGTAATGTTTGAGTAAGGATAATCTTTTCTGGTGATCCTTTTGTCTTGTTAAAGGCTTTGTCTTCATTGTCAGACAACACTATGGTAGAGTTGTAATGTGCTGCTACCTTTTTGTGACATTTGGATTTCGGTTCATTATTTCATATTCATGTACTGTAGGTCCCACAATAGTGACTCGGTGAATAAGAATTGGAATTGACCATTTCAAGATTGGTGGGCATTATTTTTACATTATTAACCAAACATGGCTTTTAAAGTGCAGTTTAAGTAAGTGTGAACATACACATGCACATGCTAATAGTTATGGATAGTTACTGTATGTGCTCCTATAATTGCCAAAAAAGAAAAATGTGTCCTTATATTTTATTTAGTGCACATCCCTACTGATGTTTAAATTCAGATTCGTCATTTAAGCTGTGAAAAAGATCCAGCTCTTCCTTAAGTCATGTTCCTTAATTTTGTATTGCAAAATTAACATTGTAATCTATTTGACTTGCTGTAGACATCACATAACACACTAACGTGTAGGTAAAGGTAAAAACAGTTGTCTTTCTGTACTCTGTGGTAAGCCTACATTTAATGTGATTAAACATTTTCAATTTTTTATTCCTCTGACAGAAGTACTGTATGCCTCAGATTTCTGTTAATATAGAAAAGGAATTTGAACAGCACAGTTTTCTGACATTTTTGACAACCAAGCCTTAATATATTCAGCTCCTTTTATTTTGGCTGTTTAGCACGATTCATACATTCCCCTACATTTAAGTAAATAATCTCCACTGTTGATGTAGCGGTTGTCATTCATGATTAAAACTGAGGTGTATTAAATGCTAGGAAATATGCAGCCCTTAATAACAGGGTGTTACAGCGTTATCAGCTTTTACAGTGCAATGAAATACTTTCACTTATCTTCAGCAAAATGCCAGTGAAGATGCATGTTACTTTGGAAAGACTGAACACATATTTTTGTAAAGAAAAATAAGTACAGATAGTGTTTTATAATACCATGCAAATTATTTGTGAATCTGAGAAGATGTCCTGTATTAATATCAAGGTCAAAGAAAATAGAATTATGAAGACTTGTGCTTATAAATTCACCTGCATTTACTATACTGTCTAAATAAAATATCTCTGCAGTCTTTTAATAAAAACATCTTTCAGTTCTTAATAAAATTGGTTACATTATTTTGTGCCAGTCTAAGTCTTATACTTCTACGAATGGTTAAGAACGGGTTAAGAAAATGTATGACCTAAAGGTATTCATTATCAGATTTACTTTTTCATTCTAGAGATCACTTGCTGTGGTATTGATGGTTGGGTGTTACACATTTTGGATAGTGGAGTCTTCTGCAGGCTCTTCTGCATGGACGTTTGGACCAGAACACTTTGAAGGTCTTTAGGAGTTGATGACTTGTTTCCTTCTGTCATTTCCAATCTTGAGCCCAGAGATCCTGACGCAACTATCTTATCAAGAACAGGCCTGTACCCTTACACCCGAAGAAGGCTCCACAGCTGAAATGTTGTATTTTCTTTATTTTCTTTTCAGCATGGTATAAACCTATTGCTTGCTCCTAAGATTAAGTCAGTACAATTAAAGGAATATAAAAAGCCATTTCCAATTTCAAAGGTTTTTAGTATTTGTATACTAAAAGTACCTTTTAAGTATTGGTTGGTGTTACTGTTCATCACTAAAAAAGTGATCAATTTTTTATATTGAAGCAAAGTCAATTAATTGAGTGCGTTTGTCACCATTAAGCTCCAACAGATATGTTAAACACTCTTAATTCAGTTAATCCAACTGAAGAACCGCTGCATGAATATGAAGTGAAAATGTATAGATTTTTTTAAAATGGAATACATTAAGAACCTTAGGCCACATTTATGATGGTTTAAACACTACTGAATTGCCACCCTTTTCTATATGTAGAAAAAATAGGTCTGTAAAACGTACAGAAAAAAAATCTTTTCTAACGTAATCATTGTTTACTTAATTCACAGTAGATATTTTTTGCTGCAGTACATAATATTAAGTAAGTTCTGTTTTTACTACAGTTTAACAGTTTAAGATATTGCTGGGTTAAAAATGTATTTTTGTATAACTTTTAGTTCTACTGTGCACATTAGAGTGACTGGATTATGCATTTCTACAGTGTTAAAAACATAATAAGTAAGACAAAAATATGAGCAGGCCATTTTGATTATTTTAGTAGCTAAATGAATATAAAGTTCTTTTCAGCAGCTACTTCAAGGAGTTCAGAGTTTGGGACCCCCTGTTCCAGGTGACAAATGATATGCGTAAAAAAGTGTTTTATGTTCTGTCCATCCATTTCCCAAGCACTATGTCCAATTTAAGGTCACGGGAGGGCCAAAGCCTATTCCTGCAAGCAACGGACAGAAGGCAGGATGCACCTTAAATGGGACACTACTCCATCACCGCACAGACAACAGACACAAACATGCATACACTCACACCTACAGTAGGGTGAATTTTCCCAAAAGCCAGTTAACCTTCCAGCATGTCTTTGGAATGTGGGAGGAAACTGGAGCATCTGGAGGAAACCCACATGAACATGGGGAGAACATACAAGCTCCACACAGATAGTACCTCAGGTCCCAAACGGAACTCAGGGCCCTGGAGCTGTGAGGTAGCAATGTTAACCACAGCTTCACCGTGCCACCCATGTTTCATACTCTTTGTCATAAATATTTTAGTTTACCCTTGTGACCCTGCATACGTGTTAAAATATTAAGTCTGAAGGGTCAGCTCAGGCAATGGTGGTCATAGCTTTAGGATTTTCTATTCTTTGGTCAAATCTACTTTGAATCACTTTTGCTACTGACTGAATGTATTGTTACTTAAATATTCATCTTTAATCTTGCTCTTCTGTGAGCTCAATGTACTGTTAAGCTAGGAAATTATTTTTGTGGTAAACTTAAAACCAAACAATATTTTAAACTTGTGAAACTTGCTCAATCTAAAATATAAAGCTTCAGTGTAATCTCCCTTGATTTCATTTCCACATTAAGCCATATGTAGAAACATGCTTTCTGCAACTCATGTGATATGTATATGTTCCTTGTGCGGATCACATTGTACAAGATAATGTTAAATTGAATTTGACAGTTGTCAGTCCTTCGTTTCATGTAAGTTTTTTTTTTCTACCAGCCCATATTGGTTTGTTACATCATACACAGATATAACTACTTTTCTACAACTTGTTTCCTAGCTATAAAGGACTCTTAATCGTGGATATAGATCAGAAAGAACTAAGGGTCTAAAATGGATCATTGCAGTATACAAAAGGTTATGTTGGACTCATTAGAGATTATGTCCCTTGTTCTTTCTTATTGGTTAACTAGTTTTCAGTGTAAGTACTTTGGTATTTTATAGTTTTTAGTTTGAAAATTACATAGATATACTGAGGGGCAAAGGAATAAATTGATGAAAGAGTACTGGATCCAATGGCATTTGTGCTTTTTAATGCCTCTCAGTATACTTGCATATTCTTGCATATTCTTGAACATGCATATTATAAAGAAAACAAATGGTATTTGACTCCTCCAAAGGAGGAAATGATTTTTGACATGCATGTCAGACAAGTTACTCTTGCTTAAAGGGGAAGGTCACAGTTATTTATTAACTAACAAATCCTTGTTTAACAACAAGTGACACACATCACACATCAGCGACTACATTCTCTGGTTTGGTAGTCTGTAGATCTGAGTGTTATCAACAAAGTGTGTTTCAGTCCTGCACTTAATATGAAAGCCACTCTGGACAGTGATAAAAAAGATTTTGAATAACATCCAATGTTTTCATCTCTCCTAGGTTGATGGAAACATTGTAAGGAGGGCAAGGTTGAATTGTCTATTTGAAAAGAATTGCTATTAAAAATTGAAGAATGATTGCCAATTCTGCAATGTCCTGTTTACACCTTATTTTACCTCTGTTTCAGCTCCCTCTGTCTGTGTGTGCTGATGGAGACCTGCCTGTGTCTGCAGAGGTTGCCGAAGGGCTGGAGAGCAGTGTCAGGCACCTGCAGTGGCAGCAAGGTAGACTGAGGCTCCATTGGAAGACTGTCCAGGCTTCACGAGAGGAGAGAGCTGTACTGCTGCACAAGGCAAGTATACACACAGGAAAGTTTTCTTCAAACCTTGAGCAATTTCAACCTCAACCCATGGGCAGAGCTTCCCATCTGGTTAGAAATTTGCCAGTAGAGTGTGTTCTGCTGTAACACGGTAGTTGCATTCCTGAAGATCTTTGCATTATGGAAAGGTTGTCTTATAATAACCAGTGATTCAATTATAATTAAGGGTTTGTGGGAAGATGTCTGGAAAACACCATTTTGCTTCATTTAAAAAAATAATAATTTTGAACATTGCTTTTGTGTTATTTTATCAAAACTGGTTTAGTATGTTTTTGTTTGTTATATTATCATTTGTTAATTGAATTCAACCCTGAGAAAAGCACAGTATACTTTGTCACTGTGCAGTATTAAATGTATCGAAGGAGGTGTTGTAGGCACAGAGAAATTGAGGATGGTTTTACATTTTCTACAACCTTAAAAGTTTTTAAATAATCTGAATAAATATTTAGGAAATGTAATTTTACATTATTCCCCCACTGTGGGAACGCAACTGTTTTTTGCTAACTAGATTCCACATACTCAACCAGAACTATAACCCCTTCATACTTGTGTTGTAAAAAATAGTCATAGTAATAAATTAAATGCCTTATTTCCGATTTGCACTGTGAAAACAGTAAAAGCAGAACTGACTGGCCATAATAGAAAAATCACTGAAATGAAGATATATATCAATATAAGAATTTACTGTAACTAAAGTTGTTTTTTTGGAGCAAAAAAAAACAAACAAATTTATTGGCCATGTAATTGGCTTGGTTTGCGATGATCAGGTAGACATTACTCCAACCTGAAATTGTCCAGTAAAAAGACTAGGTGGTGTGCTAGATAAATACTTTAGCCTGGATATTGCAGGCTTTATAAAGTCCAAGTTTTGCTGCTTGCTAACTTTGGCTGGTAGTGGAAATTCCTGAAATTGACTGAGTGCCACAGGGATTTTATATAGGGGTCAATGGTGGAAGGCAGAACACCAAAGAGAGCGATGGTTCTAAATCTGAATAAAAAAACAACAATCAACTAAATGGGTAAATAATGATGATGATGGAACTTACAGGGGTATGCTTTTTCTGGACCGTTTGTGGCTTGGTTGAGTTACTACTTGATTAACACTGTGGTCAGCAAGTCCTGCCACACTTGATTAAAATGTGTTTGTCTATATAAAGACATGTCCCCTGGTTAATGCAATAATCGTCTTTGAAATGCATTACTCCATTAGAGAATTAAATTCTCTGCAGACGGGGAAAGATACATTTACCAATAATAATAAAAAAAGATTATACACTCACAATTAATCCTGTAATAAAGTTATACAGTATGTAGTGCTAAATGGATGCTTGCACATGGGCCTCACAGTTACTCCTGTTCATATTTAAGCTTTCTGGGGAGAGAGCTTGGGACTTTCATGATCATTTTCTTCCGAATCAGTACAGAATCAAAAGGTCAGTATACATTAGAGAGTGGTCTTAAATCGGTAAAGCCCTGATGTCTGCCTTTCATTTACTGCTCCCTGCTTTTTCATAGTCTGCGTGATAATGACCTTACTTTCAGATCACACTCATGCCTACATCTTCTGTGTGCACTTTTATCATTAACACAGTGTGCATGGCAGAATGACCTGTGGGGGAACCCTGAGGTTTAACAGACACATGGCAGTCCATCATGATTGCTGACCTTTGAAATAACATTAAACTCCTGTATCCATGTTGACAACAGGGCTCCTGTGGCTCGTTGTCTTCAGAGGAAATTGCATAAAATAAATGTTGTCAGGCTGTCAGTAAGCTTAAAAGGTACTGATGTGATATATCGCTATGAAATCCAACCAGTCTTTTTTTGGCAGGCCTCATGGCTTTATTCATTTAAGATCTGCGATCTTGAGAACCCCTGAAAGAGTGTCTGTCCATCACACGATCACACTGCTGGGTCACAGAGTTCATGTTTATGATTGACCTAGTTACCTTGTACACACCAGGAGACGGAATGTCTCTATTTTTAAATACGATGCTGAAAAATAAAGTTTAAATTTACATTTAATATCTATGCATTATCCTTCTACCAGTATTATTAGACTTGGTAAAATATAATTAACTAGGTAATAAGAGTGTTGGAAATCAATATGGATACAAATAGTAGTATTTTAAAGCCAAATTAAAAATAAGATTTATTTTAGCAAGACTTTTATATGTTTTAATTACTTAAGACTTAATATGTGTGAAACATGGTCAGACATGATCCTGTCTCTCCTGTTTTACAACAGTGTTAGTAATTGAAGTATAGTTATCATTTATTATTATTGCCAGCAGCCATATCACTCTGCATCTCACGACTGGCAACCCACTGAAGCTAAGCAGGTCTGAGCCTGGTTAGTACCTGCATGAGAGACCTCCTAGGAAAAACTAAGGTTTCTGCTGGAAGAGGTGTAAGTGGGGCCAGCAGGGGGCGCTCACCCTGTGGTCCATGTGGGTCCTAATGCCCCAGTGTAGTGATGGGGAAACTATACTGTAAACAGGCGCCGTCCTTCGGATTAGCCGTAAAACTGAGGTCCTGACTCTGTGGTCATTAAAAATCCTAGGGCGCTTCTTGAAAAGAGTAGGGTTGTAACCCCGGCGTCCTGGCCAAAATTCCCAATGGCTCTTACTGATCATGGCCTTCTATGAATTGGCTTCATTACTCTGCTCTCCTCCCCACTAATAGCTGATGTGTGGTGAGCGTTCTGGCGCAATATGGCTGCTGTCGCATCATCCAGGTGGATGATGCACATTGGGGGTGGAGGGGAGTCTCCATTACCTGTAAAGTTCTTTGAGTGGAGTGTCCAGAAAAGCGCTATATAAGTGTAAGCAATTTATATAATTATTATTATTTTCTATTAGAGTTATGTTGCCTGTAAGAAAATAAATAAAAGCTTTAAATGAAAGGAAGCTATTTTTCTTTTAGAGCCATCTACTGTAGCTCATTTAATTTCCTGCAGTTAGGTGATCTGAGATCTTATCATACAGTATATATTTAAAAATAGTTCAACAGACGTTTTTTAAAATGCGGGGTCTCTCCTCTCATAGTTTCTTGAAGGTTATTACTAAAAAATACAATAGACACCTATGCAGTCCAGATTTCCATAACAAGGTTTAAGGTTAAATGGCACATAATCAAATGTTGCCTTGATCTAGAATGTACAGTATCAGGGGTGCCTGTGAAAATCATTGTACTGAGACAGTGAAGTGACATTTGTCATTTTTCTGTGTACTGTTGAAATCCCTTTTCTAGATGAAAAGATTAATATGAGGCAAAAGTACAGAATTTCAGCTTTTGTTTAGCCATTACATTATTATATGACATTAGAGCAATATCATTTGTTGTGTTCTATCCCCCTGTTTCAGGTGAGTTTAAGTACTGGGCCAAATTAATTTAAAGTAAATCAACCTAGGTAAAGGTAGTATTTGGTTGCCTTCTTCTTACATACAGTACATGACTGCTTCATATACGTGACCCAGACTCTTGATACTATACAGTATGTTCCTTTGAAATGCAAAGTCTCAGCTATAGCCAATTTCAGTTGATGCATGTTTGTAGGGTTTTCTGACTTTATTTCCATTTAAACAAGTAAAGTGCGTGCAGAAGAGAATTCGAATAAGAAGATTGACTTTACTAATTCAAAAGTTTCCACTTGGAACTCCTTGGTTAAGTGTGAGGTATATTTTGCACCATTGTCTTGCTGCAGGTCAACTCACGTCAACTCACGTCAACTCACGTCAACTCACGTCAACTCACGTCAACTCACGTCACACTGCCAACATGAGTTACATCATCAATAAAGACCACAGAGCCAGTTCCAGAGGCAGCCATGCATGCCAAAGTCCACCGCCATCGTCCTTCACAGATTTATTTTGGAAAAGTTTTGACGTTCATTTATAATGAATATTGTATAGAATTATTATATTGTATTTAATTAATATATATTTTATATATTTAATAAAAAGCTACAGTATAATGTAGCTTTAAGTTATAATGTTTCTAAAAATAGGTAATAAAAATACTGTACTTGCTGTTGTTATTGTTGTAAAAAAAGTTGTAGTACTGATTTAATACCACTTGATATGGAATATTAATATGGAATCATGGAACTAAAGACATTTTGGCAGCTGAAATATCACTTGTGGATATATGGATGTGTTCAGTACTGACAAGAAGAAATGCAATTGTTTGTGTGTTAATGCAGAAATCCAGGTAATTCCAAAGGGTTCACAAACTTTTTCTTGCAACTGTATTTTCTTACTTCTTATGTTTCTCTCTTTGTGCTTATTGGTGTTAAATTTCAGTTGCCAAGTGTCTGCTCAGTTCTTGAATTTCTTTTAGTAAGTCCCTTGCTCTTTCTTCTGTGTTTGCCATTCCCCTTATTTTTGCATCATTGACAGTTTAGTTAAGTTTGTCCCTTAAGATGACTTCTTGTTTTGTGTTTATTAACTAGTTTCTGGTCCCTGTGCTGACTTGCTGTTTATATCACTAGAGTGCTTTTCAACCACAACTAAATGGGCAACGCTGTGAACACACGTAGTGGAAATTATTCCAGACAACACACATGTAAAAGTAAAATCCATAGAGTAATAGAATAACATCAGTTTTTGTGCCACCAAGCATCGCTTGGGCATTACACCTCTTGGGCCTCTTAGCAGTCACTCAAGCAGATAGAGGCACGAAAAAATACTGAATTTGAAATCAGAATGTTATCATTGATTCCCAGGCAAATTTGACATTCATATTGTAAGAGGGTGCCTGATAGTTTTGGACAAGGCTGCATGTGTGATAATCAAATGTGATTGACGTTGATGTGCCAGAATAGTGTTTAATTTGTCCTACTCCACAGATGTCTGGAGCACTGCAATTTGCTCAGTTGGGAGTAATGCCCACTGTTAGCTCATATGAGGTTGACAGTGCAGTGTAAAATGCTGAGATTTGTAAGTTTTTCTTATATAGGTAATGTGTCTTCTATGAGAAGAATGGTCCAGCATTATATTTGTTTCTTTAACAAGGATGGTTTATTGATAATGTATTTGACCTTCTCAGTGACTACAGTTAAGACCTCTGCCTTCACATTTCGTGCCTTATGATTTTTAACCTTTTGCAGTTTGTTTTTTTTTGGGAGGGGGGGTTGTTTTGAAAAAAAGGTTTACTCTGACTTGCCTTAGAGCTTGTTAAAGAGTTTTTTTTTAACTTAAGACTTTAAAATGCATCAGGTCAGATGCTGCAAAGGCTTGTCTCCAATTTAGAGAGGGACGTTAGTTTAGCACCTGTCTCATCATATAGTACGTCTTCCATGCTCAGTGTCCCTTAGTATCATATGTGGAACATTTTAGTCCAGCGGGAATTAGACACTACTTCCAGCAACAATATGAGTTTCCTTTGAGCTCTGTCATCCACAAAGCAGTCAGCTTCAGACATGCTTGCTTCTGAGATCCAGTGAGATAGCTTGGTACTGTATACACAGATAACTGGAAAAATGTGGTGGGTACATCAGATTTGTGAGATTAAGAATGTTAAGTGGCTGTGTTACCCAAGGAGCAGAGAAGAGATATAGTAAAAATTCTTACAAAAAAAAACTTAAAAATGTTGACATACAGTATAAGCTGTCCCAAGAGTTTATAAGTAATAATAAGTGATTCTGTATAATATGACAATGAAGTATCTGTGTTGATAATAAATAAATATACAGTACTGAAAACAGAACAGTGGCATAGTGGTTAGCATTGCAGCCTCGCAATGGGTTTAGTTTTGGACCTGGGGTGCAGTTTATATATTCTCCCTATCATCCCATGGGTTTCTTCTGGGTTATCCGGTTTCATCCTACAGTTCAAAGACATACTGGCATGTTTATTTACAAACTGTATAGTTAGAAATAATAATACAGATATAACAAGTAATAATATAATAAGAGGCTCTTTAATCTGTTTTAGATCCATTCCTACACTAAAGGCTGTCAAATCATCCCTACAGTCAGCCATCTTTCTGCTGTGGAAACTAATTTCATCAAAGACCCCATGGAGCAGAACAGGGTGAGTGTTTCTCTAACAATTATCACAGTTTATATCTGTGTGTGCTGGTAAACGTTGCATGTGCTTAGAATTGCGAAGCTTACCTCATAGCTAGAACAACATTCTTATGTGCCATGATGACAGAGGTGCTTAATCTCACTTATCTCTGAGCAGATCCACAAATGTACCATTAATTCAAATTGTAGAGGCATCTATTTTGTTTAAAAATATTTATCCAGTAGAAGACTGCCTCTGACAGAAATCTAATTTGCTGTGAGGCTCTGGATGACAGGTGGGAATCCTGGGTTCGAAGAACTTGAAGATGAAACACACAGTTTTAAGTGGATTGCTTACGTCAGCATCTAGAAGACCTGGATTTCAGGTGTGGCCTTAATCACTGCAATACAATTAACAGTAATATGTATTTTATTGTAGGGTATCATCTAAGGATTAGGGGAAGTTCTAAAACAGATTATCTATCTGTAAAAGAATCTGTAAGAGTTTTTCAGGGACACTATTTTCCTCCTGAAGTGTCAATCAAGTGTGAATGGTTACTTGCCAGCTAGATATACTTCTCCATAGGAGGTAACCTAAAGTAGATGATTCTGTCTGAGTCCATTGCTAAATAATCATGTACTTGAGAAGGAAATGTTTTACATTTGATTTCAAACACCCTTAAAGCAGCATTTCAAACAGTAGATAACTGTTTGTTCTAGCTCATGACATGCTTGATTGGGGTAGGATTTTGAGATGTGGTCTCTAATATGTGAATATATAATATATGAATATATATAATATGTGAGTTCTAATATGTGAATATGTAACTGGATTCTGTTTTCTAGCGGTGCAATGAATAATGTTGTTTTTCCCCAGTGAAACCCTAAAGCCCTGGAATCTGTGAGATGGAGGTCAGTCATGGGGAGATGTTGAAAGCAGTAGCATACAGTAGGTAGCTACTGAAAAAGTTAATGAAGCTTTGGCCCTGACACTTTCTAGATAGTATTGAGTCCTTCCGATTTTGTGTATTTACAAAATGATAAATAATAAGCTTATTTTTAACTTAATATTTTATTCAAAACCTAATGCTAAAACTGAAGACTTATATGCCTAAGCTAAGTAATTCAGGTGGGTAGCTGCGTCAGCATGCGTAGGCCTCAAAGGAACAAGTAATAGGTGTATTCCATCCTGAAAAAAAGAAGAAAGAAAACACAAAGTTTTGGCCGTGGAGTCTTCTTCAGGTTTGAGCAAACCTCACACCTGAAGAAAGCTCTACGGCTGAAACGTTGTTTTCTTTCTTCTTTTTTTCAGCATGGAATAAACATATTACTTGTTCCTAAGCTAAGTAATGGTAAATATCAGCTAAATTTGACAATGTTGATTGTATAATTATTCAGATCAGTGAGCTCACTATTTGGTGTAGCACCTCTGGCAGCAATTAAAGTCACAGATCTTTTTGGGTAGGTCACTACCATCTTTGCAGATGGTCTTGGTGCATTTCTTGCCCATTCCTCTTGGCCAGAATGTATCTGGTCATTCATCTCTGCACTTTTTATGTTATACTCATTTGTACACAGTATTCCAAATGAGTTATTAAAAGTACATTGTACAATTTTATTTTTTATACTTATTAATTTAATTTTATGTATTGATTTAGTATTGAGATCGTGATTTGCCCCCACAGCTGAACAGGGGGCAAAAGATTTCATTTATATTATTGATTTTATTGGTAACAGTGCCTTGACTGTTTTCATGGTATGTTGCAGTGATCTGCATTCAAGCCTGCAATCAATTAGTTTTATTTTTTTTAATCATAAAAGCATTCAATGTTACAAGGGCTCTGTGCACCCACTTACCAGTGATGATGTGGTCTGAATTTACCGTCTTTGGCCACTATTAATGTAAGGGGACAGACTTGCAGTTATGTTAAATAAAATAAATAATAAATAAAATATTTTTTTGGCTGAATATATTGAGCTTAAACTCAGTCTTTTGTATTTCAATTGTGAAATTATTTCTTGTTATTTATACAGTTGCTTTTACTCTCCTTGGACCACCATCCAATCAAGAATCTGTGGCAGTAGTTGAAAATTACTCCAATGGTCCTCATTGAATTTAAGGGAGCTTGAGCGATTTTGCAAAGAAGAATGAACAAACATTAACCGTGTTCTCGTGTACAAAGCTAGTATCCAAGCACACTCATGGCTATAACTTCTGCCAAAAGTGCCCCTACCAAATGATGATTGAAATGAAGTGCATACTTATGCAATCAGTTTTTTCTATTTAATATTTAGAATTATTTTAGGAGGATCTGTTGGATTTTGCTTTCACTTTCACATTATACAGTGTTTTGTGTCAATTGATGGCACAAGAAAAAAAAAACAAATGATTAATGGTTCCATAACAGAATGTGAAAAAGTCCAAGGGGACTGAATGCATTTGATAGCCACTTTTTCAAAGCTTATAATATCTTACATGATGTATGAAAATAATAGAAACTATTATTATATAATAGTTATATCATAATAGAAATCTATGGGAATTACAGTAATAAAACAGAAAATAACTGACAAAATAAAATAACTGAGAACTGAGAAAATAAGCTTCTTCTTTTCACCTCTGCCTTCCATGAATTTAGTGTATAGTTTTCCATACTTGGCAAACAATATTGATTTAAAAAACATCTTGAGATGTAAGAAGAAGAAGTGTAATATAGAAAGAATAAAGAAACTCAAATCAGATCTAAGAATTTTGTTTGAGCCAAACTTTATATAGTCAGCTGGCTTGGGAAGAAGATTAGGTCAGTTGGCAAACAAACAAGTAAATGTAATTGTTTTGAATGATTTTAAGTGCTCACTATTCCCCCTGCTGGGTGTTTTCAGAAGAAATGATGTGAAAAAATTGTGTTTGCCATAGATTCTAAGTAATGGTAACAGCTAAATATTGCTTTTAATGGATCTCTGTTAAAAGCACAATTCACTACCTGTTCTCTGGTGAGACGAGTAGATCGAATCCTCACTATCTGTTCTTTACCACTGTAGGGGTTTTGTGAATTTACTGGCACAATAATTAGTTGTAACAGTAAATTGTGTGAGTTTACTTTGGCTATGAGGAATCAATCGTCAGAACAACAAGGAATCTTTACAAGGATTTACAACAACAGAATACATTTATTGATACATAAAAATAATGTGTACATAAAACATTCAAAATATCAAGCTGATACAAGGTACTACGGTTAGTATGCCATTGGTTACACTAACGTCTTAATCAGTCTCATAAAATAATCAACATTCATGCACTCTTAATTAACTACGGCTACTTAAATTAATTATATTGATAATAATGTGTTAATAAAATTTTAATTTTGAGAGGGCTAATATTGAATTATACTCATCCACATCTGTGGATTTGTAACTCCCACGCAGAAGGATGGGGGAACAGCTGACTAAATCCATTGCAGTGCTATTTAATCTTGCTGGCTCTGTGCCACTCCAGTCCTTAAGCAGTTAGAAGCATCAGGGAGAAGGATCCTGCTGTTGTCTCGCACTGGCAGTCGATTCCCTCAAATGGATTCTGCGGGTCAGCTCTGAGCTGAACTGGGGACAAAGTCTGCACACAGGGTGGTGTCTGCGCAGTCTGGGTGAGTCGCACAAAAAGAGGAGAAACTTGGTTTGCTCCTGATGTAGTGGCTACTGCTAAATAATGCTTTATACAGGATGGTTGACAAAAAGTCCAACCGTATTGCTCCGGTGATCAAGCAGGCGCACTGTGGTAGCTAGCTGGCCATGAGGTCTTGCTGCAGGCTGGAGCTCAGGCGGAATTCTCTTTACTATATGAATGGACTCAACCTCTTACTCTGTGCTTCAGGAAAACGTTTACAGTATGTCCCAAAGTTCAGACAACTTGTCAGTCAGCCAAGTTAGTTGAGCAGAGAAGAAGGCGAAGTTAGAGGTGATGCACTGCTTTTTAAGTGGGAAACATGTGGTTGGTGATCGGTCACGAAGCTACCAGGTGGAGTGGGTGCCCATACCCTTCAGGTCCCTTATTAGTTGGTCATCTTGTTGAATGATTGACAGTGGCCTGTGACTTTTAGGGTTATCTTCAGATGTGCCTTTGTCCCTCTGCCAGGCTCCAGCAGTGGACATCTGTCTTAACTGGATCTGGACTGTTCTGAGAAAGATCGTTATCCTAAAGATAAGCTCATCTCCCTCACTTGCTCACATGCAAGTCCACAAGGTCATCCTGTGGGTTAGACAACAGAGAGGGGCCTCTTTCGCTACATCCCTGTAACAAACAACAGGCTGTTGGTTTAGGCACACAAAGCTTGTTAGAAATCCTTAATATCACTTAATTCTAAGTGAAATGATAGGTCTTGTCCCTACACTACTAATCTGACTTCAGAAACACCTTTTGTGATGATGCCAGTAGGAGCTTTTTTTAATGCCATCTACTGGAGTGAAAATACAGGATGAACAATAGAACAGCAGACAAGCTTTTCCGAAAGGGTCCCACTGGTATACCATGGGAGCCCGGAGGGTTTCCAAATGCCAAACGTAGGGAAAAATCAAACAAATGTTTTGTGATTTTTGTAGAATTCAAGACTGTTCATGTGGTAATGTTCTAGTTTTATTATTTATTTCAACAGATTTATTATTTAACTGTGGTTCTGTTTATTTTGGTCTTTATTTTTTTGTATTTAGTACAAATATATTTGTTATATTTGTTTCAGGCAGCACTAACTCACATCTTTCACTACAATTATCAATTTATTTCTCCAATTGTATTAGCTGGCATACTGTGGGTGCACATGCAGATGATCTGTAGGTTTTCATCTGTTCATACACGCTGTACTGTATATATTACAGAAATTCCAGTATATATTCACTCCCTACCCATCTAAACTCCTTATCAAACAGAATATACATTTTACTTATCTGTTTGCTGTGGGAAGCTCTGTCTTTCTTTCTTTGTTGGGTAGGTTTGGGATTTTGGAACCGTCTGTTGTCCTAGTAAAGGACGGAGCAGAGCCACAAGCAGTCAGGGCGTCGAAGTGTTCCCTTGCTCCATAATTGTTTGATTGTTTTCCCTCAGCTCCATTTTCCTTTGACTACTGGATCTCCCTGCTTTGGATTATCTGCTTTCCTTCACATGCTTGCTGCACCCTGCTCAGATCCCAATTGGATTCAGCCCTCAGTTTCAAGACGACTGCTCAGCAGGTCTGCGCACTGGTATTACACTGAACACATGGACTTTTAAGATACGATGGCACTTCCTGAAAGAGTGGGGGCTTTAACCCTGGTGTTCTGAATAAATCCAACTCTGAACTTAAAAGCGTTACCTTAGTTCAATGTGAAGCAGTTCCTCACTTGCTCACCTGATCTGATGCTCAGTGCTGCTGCATAATACTGCATTGAAGCATAATGCTCCTGCAGGCTCAAGACTGGCGTGTTGTACATCCACAGCATAACTGTCACATTCTCATCTTGCAAGAAAGCTTCTCTGCAGTTACGAGAATCGTGTGTTTGCCCCACTGGAATATTGTCACATGGAAGGTCCCAAACTTTGTTCAGTGTAGAGATGTTGCTATCAAATTGCCAACAATCACTACTTGTGGAGTTTTGGTAGTGACTTGCACCCCAAGGTCAAAAAGCTAACAACAAACAAATGGACTATAAATGACCTCCTTTTTTCTTTTTCATGTTTCTTTTGATTTCACATTTTTTACCACTTTTGTATTACTTACCCACTTAGTTGGTTATCTCCAATTAGTATTTTACTAGAAACAGACCCAGTGATTGAGAATTTTTTTAAGACTGCTGTCTACCTCTGAAGTAATAAGACACATAGGCATGTTCCTTCTACATTTTCCTGCTTGAGTGCTTGGCACTTATCAGAGGAGCAACATGTCTCATGCCAGCATCACTGCAGGTACCTGCCAAGCCGAGTCCTTCTTCTGACATTAAGGGTGAAGACTCGCAACCCTACCTTAGCAGTGGTCATAGTCCTCTGTTTTTATGGTTAAATCTCTCAAACACTCCTTATGATTTTAAAATGGCTTGATGTAGATTTGGTTTCTTAGATGTTTTGTTCTGTCATGTGACTGGTGATGATATTACCAGTAATAGCTATTAAAGTGGAAATGAAACTCACAAACTCATAATAACAATAACAATAATAATAATAATAATTTCTTACACTTATAAAGCGCTTTTCTGGGCACTCCACTCAAAGTGCTTTACAGGTAATGGGGACTCCCCTCCACCACCACCAATGTGCAGCCCCACCTGGATGATGCTACTGCAGCCATAGTGCACCAGAATGCTCACCACACATCAGCTATCAGTGGGGAGGAGAGCAGAGTAATGAAGCCAATTCATAAATGGGGATTATTAGGAGGCCATGATTGGTAAGGGCCATGACAATGGCTTTTGAATATGGCCCTAAGAAAGTTGTCATCTTACTTGATAACTTTTTTTTAAAATGTAGGATGTTTTTATTTGGAGAATAGTGTGCCACAGCTAGTTATTTAATGGTATTTAATTCCCTGAACTTTTGTCACCTGCAGCTACAGCAAGGCGTGGTGTCTTTACAGTGTGCTACTGGTTTCCCTCAGGGGTGGAATAGACAAGACATGGAGGGTGAACTTGCACTAGTGCAGAAGAGCTACTGACAGTACCAGTCCTTTTGTCCTATATCTTTGTTTCATTTAATAAGAATTAACAGCCACATTTTTTAATTATATTCTTGCTGAGGACAAAAGGCCAAGTCAGCCCTGTGAGATTGTGAGATGACAGAACTGTCATCCTGATCCTAGAAAGACAAAAGGTTACCATTCTGTGCTAACTTGTCCCAGTGAGAAATCAGGACACCTTGAATTTTCTTTAGTGCTATAATTCTCCCTTCTCTCTCTTTAAATTTTGGGGATAAACTGCCTGATGGAATTTGTGAATTCATATGGAAAGAAAAATAATCTCATTGACTTCTTCATTCAGCAGAATGAACGATTTACAAGTGGCCTAGGAAAGGAAAGTTAAAATTTAATTTTGTCATCTTTGTTTTGAGTTCTGCTTCTCTTTGGTTTAATCTTGACCTTCCTGTATTTTCGCAGCCAGGAGTGTTTGGTCTTTACATATAGACTTCATTACTTAAGCCTATTGTTTTGGTCATATATGTACACGGTAGGGGTTTTGTGAATTTACTGGCTCAATGGTTAGTTGTAACAGAGAATTGTTTACTTTGGCTGTTAGGAATCAATTGACAGAAAAACTAGGAGTCTTCACAAGAATTCATAACACATGGGATGCATTTATTGATACATTATGTGTAGATAAAACCATTCAAGATATCAAGCTTATATGGTGTGCACAGAAGAGATACTGTACATTAAAACAAGGATACTACTGTAGGTTTAGTATACTGTCCATTATACTAACATCCTAATCAGTCTCACTAACATATTCAACATTCAGGCGCTCATAAGTAACTACTGCTACTTAAATGAATTAAATTGATGTTAACATGTGTTAATATAGCAATTTTATTTTTGAGAGGGTGAATATTGAATTCAGCTCATCCACAACCGTAGATTTGTAACTTGTGCTTAAAAAATGTACAGTACAGTAATTAAGATTTACTGAGCTTTCAACAGATTTAACCATCCATTTCATTACCCTACATTGTGATGCTCAGTAATAAAATACACAGTAGATAATATACTGTAAGTAGTAAAATAATTTGCCTCTATCACATATGCAATGCTGTTTACTCACATTTTGCAGTGAAAAAGATGTAAGATGATACGCAGAGGTTAGCACACTTAGGGGAAAGCAAAACAAGACTGAAGTGTAAAACAGCCCTGGTGGAGACAACATTACATTCACTCGTTGCTGTTTGTCCCGGGAAGGAACCTGCCTCACTACTTGCTCTTTCTTCATGTAACATAAACTCTGCTTACCTAGAAAATGTTATTATGGGACCACAAAAGTTGAATTTGTGCAAGTCCAGACCTGCGTAACCTAGGAAGAAGGTGTGCTTCATTTTTCATTTAGTATATAAATTCGCAGTTTAAGAAGATGTGGCATTCCCATTTTCATACCCTTCTTAAATGTATTTCCCCTTTCTTGTCCCCACTAGAGAAAACGGTTTACATTTTTTTAATGAGGAGTTGTAATCTCAATACAAGCAACCTGACTCTCCTATTTCTAACCTACATCTCTGTTGTGAAATGTTAACAAATTATGTTCCTCCCTAATGTTTCCCTTTAAGTCAACTGGTGAAGCAAGTATTCACTTCTCTACCTGATCTTATATGCAGGGGGGTTGCTGGCACATAATGGCTACTATGCATCTTTGTAAGATGATGCTGTTTTAGTGAAAGCTTTTTTCTTTATCTGAGTACAGTAATACAAATTTGTGTAGGAACTGGGATATTGTCAATGTACTGTAAGCACAGTCACTACCATCTTAGATCTTAGACTTTGTAAATCTTTCAGTCACTGTTAATGTAACAATTTACTAAGTCTGGAAGGGCAGCCAGATGTAATTAGTAGTACTGTATATATGTGGTATCTTGCATATTAAGATAAGATAAGATCACTTTATTAGCCATATACAATTTCTTGCATTAGGAATTAATCTTTTTTCGCATACCCCAGCTTGCTCTCCATGAGAAACAGACAGGGAGAGAAGCTTGGGGTCAGAGCGCAGGGTCAGTCATTGTACAGCGGTTAGTTGGGGTTAAGGGCCTTGTTCAGGGGCCCAACGGAGTAGGATTCCTCTGCCAGCTGCGGGATTTGAACCAGCAACCTCCCAGCCACAGGTGCAGATCCTTAGCCACAGTGTCACCGCTCAACCCATATTCCACTTCTTAATGACGAACCATCCTGTACTTAAAGGATTATATTAACCTGCTCAAGAGCTATGCCTCTCTATGACTTTATTCCCAATGTGTTTAGAAAACTCCTTGATCTTCATGGTTGATTTGTCTATTGCTCTTTGAGCAGTTGCTTGAAATTCAATACCTATCTGAGGGAATTCACGGTGACAGATGCATTTACTCTGAAGACAAGTTAAAGCACTTTGACTCCTCAGAGACCGAAATAATTACACTAATTTTGTGACCTTTCATGCAATTCTTCTGTACCTGAATTAATTTAGGGTTGCTGTAACAGAGGGATGAATACTTGTGCAATTGAGAATATTCTTATTTTCGTTGCAAATCTAACTTATTAACATATAAAGGCATTTTGTAAATTTATCAGTGTGGAGTAGATTTAGATTCCAGATAGTCCTGTTTGAAAGTGACATGATTGCAAGTTCAGACAGCAACAAAACTCTGCAGGTGGGTTGAGAATTTTTTTTAAGGAGCTGTACATGTAAAGATCTTGATTTATATAGTAGGATGAAAAGCTATATATACACCATAAATGTAAGGTAGTAGTACTTTTATTCCAGTAATTATTGTGTTTTTAAAAAATGCAAGTAATTTGTCCAAAACATATAACGGGACAGTGTAATGGTATAACCAAACTGTTTTGAAATGACTCATGTAATGGTATTTTTATAGACAGAAAACAATTTCAAATTAATGTTTAAATCCTCCAGTGTATCTGAATTCAGAATCTGTTAAAAAAAACTGAAACTTGTTCTCTGACATTTTTCTATTTCTAAGATTAAAATCTCTGAAGCTGCACTATTCTTGGTTACCGACTTTAACACAGATTCACCTCTGTATTCTTTGGCTTTTATTTCGTTTAATGGAAGGCTTTAAGAAAGCTTCAGTGTGTTCTCTCTTTATTACTGTTTTACAAGGAGCTTTTGTCTTGAGTTCAGCATGCTCAGGCCATTGTTGCTAAGGTTATGTATTTCCATACTATACGTCTTCAAAATAACTTCTTCAGGTGGTAGCGACTGCTCCTCACTCAGTGTATCATAGCACTCAAGGTGGCATTCTCCAGAAAAGAAAAGATGTTGCAAATATCATGCATACCCTTTTAAATTTATTTGTATGATTTATTCACACATGCATAATCTGGGTGACTCAGACTCCTGTTTTTCATATTTTCATCACATGAAAACAGATGGTTGAGTACTGTTCACCACATGGTGTTTTAATTGAGCGCAACCCAAGGTATAGAACTAAAGAAGCACTAAGATTTCTTTTTTATTTTAGATTGCTAGAAAAGTCTAAGAACTCATTTTACATGAATATCAAATAAAAAGTAAAACAATACCAGAAAATCCAAAGAAATCCTTTTGTAAGTTAGCTTCTAACTCAGCATTTGCAGTCTTTTTTTTAATACCTCACCATTATAGAATCCCCAGTTGTTATTCAAATGGGTTCACCACTGCAGCCCTGAGTGCAATACAGAAGAGGTGCAGACATCCTCCTTCTTTCTTACATCATCATTGGCTGGAGAGCTGATTAGATTGGTGCAGCACCCACTGATAACACAAAATCCCAGTTACTGGTGACAAATAATGAAATTCAGTAAATAACAAAAACAAGAAAGGTTTCATGGGTGTTTCTGAATTGCGTGTACAGGTACAGTGTACTGAGTGTACAGGTACAGCAGTGGACAAACAATTTAAATGTCTGGGTACATGAGAGACAAAAAAGTATAGTATGTTCAAATCAAGAGCTTCCATACAGGTGTGGAACAGATGTGTTAATTAAGCAATGGGCAGGCATCCTTAGCTATAATTTGGTTAGCATGACTGAAAGACATGGTCTTCATAGTCACCAGATCTGAATCCATTCGAGGATTATGAATTATTCTGGAATGAAGTCTGAGTGTGTTTTCCACGTACATCAACCAGACTTGAGCTGCAAATGGAGCCACATACCTCCTAAAGAATGCCAGACGCTGATAGACTCTAGGCCCAAAGCCCTAGTGAGTGACTTTATATTGTTGCTTCTATTCTGTTGTCTACTACATTTACATTCTTCTATGTCCTCATCAAGTTAATGCAGGGAAGCAATAAATAAAGCAAACAGAATGCTTGGATACATGGTAAAAAAGTGTGGAATTTAAATGCAGGAAATTTGTGCTTAAGGTCTAAAATGCACTCGTAAGCCCTGATTCAGAATATTGTATATAGTTTTGGTCACCATACTGAAAGGGATAATATAGTGTTAGGAAAGAATTCAAAGAAAAGCAACAAGAATGATACAGATCTGAGGTGGCTGTCATATGCAGACAGTTTAAATAGCTAATTTATTTTCCAATCTAAAACAGAGGAGATTATACAAAATCCATAGGGGTATAGATGGATTCAAACCAGAGGACTGTTCCACACACAATTGGCAGCTCAGTTACCAAGATGGTGCCGTTCCTCTCTAGTTTATGTTGATTATTTTCATGTTATGTCTCAATTTTTGTGTAAAAAATACATGTGTGGCCATTACAAAAGGTCTACAAAGATTCTTGGATCTGAGATTTTGAGCGTCGAATCTGACTTCAGTGGAAATGGAAGTACATGGCTTTGCTTCTCAAGCACAGGGCAAACAGGGACACAAATACAAGAGGAAGCGCGATAGGAGAAATGGTATGTTAGTTTGACTCCGGCAGCATGCCTTTCATCCTCACTCCCCAGTATCCTGCTTGCAAATATGCAATCGCTGGACAGTAAGATTGACTAAATTCCCTGTCAGATCAACACTCAGCACAACATGAGAGACTGCTGCGTCTCCTGTTTCACTGAAGCTTGGCTAAAACCCAGCATTCCCGATACTGCTGTACAACCTGCTGGATTCATGATATACAGAATTGACAGCTGATACTACCAGTAAAAAGAAAGGAGGTAGAATGTGTTTCATGATTAATAACCTTTGTTGCACTGATGTGGAAATTCTCTACAGATCTTGCTGATCTAATCTGGAATACCTATCAAATGTTACCCTGTGGTGTATTGTAGAACTGAACAATAGTTGTTCTTTCCCTTTTCCAGGAGACGTGGGGGGTTTATGTTGCATAATTATGGGGGGAAGTAGTTTCCATGGTTTTCAGTTAGCTTTTCATTGGAAGCTATGCTGTTCAATTAAGTTAGCATTCAGCGTTCTTCTGCATTTGCCCCTTTGTGCCTTGAAACTGTATATTTCTTGTGCTACAAACATTTCCTGCTTATAATGTCTATGATTGTGGAATTGTCTTGGTGCCTTCACTGTGCTACACCTCTGCATATCTCCAGATTTAAACCACGCTTTACTTTTGACCACAGATCTGGACTCTTTGACAACACCACAATTACCTGCATGCTGGTCACCATTGTGCCTGTGTCACTAGCCTGCTGCCTACAACACCTCACTGCCTGCAACTTCTCTATACTTTATCTTCCTTTTGTCCTATACGTGGGTTCACCTTACAACTCACACCTGCTGCTACTTTAAGTATCAGACATAACACATTTGCTGTATTTCTTACAATATACAGTGTGACAGCACACGGGTGGTTGCTGCCACCTTGGGGAACTCCTTCCTACAGATATGTCCCTCTTAGCCTACAGACCATTTTCGCACGTAAGCAAGCACCCTTATCTGAGAGTGGTGATGACTCAGGCCCCTCACCAGGACACCAGGAACACGTAGTGCCACATAGCCAGAGACCTCGGGGCCCTTAGCTCATGGACTGAGATTCAGAGTCTTTAATTTACTCATGCCACTGTCCTATATGATCTCCTCCGAGAACATAAAGGAGGTCCCTTGCCGAGTCTTTTGCTCACAATTCCCTGGGCTCAATGAAGTTCACTTCCAACCATCACCCTCAGAAGCTCAGGGAGCCTCCTACTCTCTTGCTCACTTGGAACCTCTGGCTCCTAGATGTCTCATGGAGCTTCCTGCTTCCCCAAGACAGCCACTGGTCCTGTCACAGCCAGTTAGCCCTTAGACTTCCAGGTCTGCTTCCAGCTGATGAAATGCTCCTAATGTCACCAGGCTGGGCTTCACACACACTGGGACAGACAAGCCTCACTCTTGCTCCCATAACTCTTAATGTAACTACACACTACACATTCTCATAGCACTTATCCACTCATAGTGAGACTCGGCACACTCTCCCTAATTAAAATAGACACAGAACAACTTTGGCACCTAACTCTCAGTGCCCCGTGCTGTGCCTCTGTGGCTGCTGGTGCAGCTTCTCCTTTTCTAGCCTCCACTGCTTTGTCACACGTGGAGATGCTGGCGCACCTCACACCTGTGCTCCGCCATCACTGCATCCCTCACTATTACAGTAGCTCCTATACTCAACTCACTCTACACACTGACCTCCTTGATAGCCCTTTTCTTCCGCACTGTAATAGGCTACCTTTCCTTTAACTCTCTAGGCTCCATACACTAAACAGTCTTTTAAGGCTTCAGTCACACAGTCCCCTCCAAGACTACAGTTCTTCCTGGTCCCTTCTGTTTTAAAGCTCCAAAGTTTTTCCCAGTTTCTTCCAGAACTGTGGTTCACTCTCAGTGCCCCTAATTGGGGTTTAGCTGCAGCCATTAGGCTGCCATCTCTCTGGCAACTGTAAGGCAGACATTGTCTTGCTTCGGCTTGGCTCTCTCACAGCCGAACCTCTGCATACGGAGGATCTGATCTCCCACTTCCGCTCTCGCCTGCAGCTAGTGCAAGACTGTTGGCTTCTTTGGGAAGTGTTCAGCTTATACAGTACTTAAAGTGTTCTCACAGCTGGGGCTCATTAGCTCTTAAACTTTTCTAAGATGTGGTTACTAAGGCAATGTGTCATTCTCTGGTGAGAGCTCTGCCTCCACACTGAACACATTCTGTATCTCCACAACAGGAAACAACAGTACTCAAACCAACCCAATGTTATTGCACTTAACGCTCCCTATTTTGGTTTTTGGTTTTGGTCTGAGATCTAGACTTATCCTCTATTGTTCAGATTCTTGAACACTAACTTTACCCGTCTCTTTAGATAAGTCAATTTTATAATCTTTGTAGATGTTGTTTTCTTTTTACTCAGTTTTGCCTGAGGCTGGGGCTAAATAAGTTGGACACTGCAGCTGTATTTATAATGTGCATCTCTAATTGATATAACCAAGAGGCTGCCCATTGGTATAATAGATGCTGTTTTGTCTCATCTGAGACTTTACCGTTCACCATTCTATCTCCCTGGGAGTATGATGCTTTCTGTTTGTTCCCATTCTCTTTTATAGTGAGATAAATCAGCTCACTGCAGTGTCTTGCAGACTGCATACTAACATTCTGTTTTGTGTCTGGAGTGGTCGCCCACTGGCTTTAGCAGTCTGAGTTGATTCTGTCATCACTCCAGATTCTTCTGCTGCAGCACACTACCTAACGAGCAAGATCAGCCGAAAAGTCCCTTTTTTATGGAACTGTCTTATCCTTATAAGTTGAGCAGTGATCCAGAGAACCCAACTTAAGCTCTGAGCAGAATCATTTACTAGCTGATCCACTTAGTGACTCATTTTTTAATTTTTCAAGCTACCATTTCATTTGATAAAAAGTGAAATATTCTGCTTTACAGCAGAATTAAGCAACATTATCTGCACCTTCTTAATGCCTCGGTTTAGTGTTTTCTTAGTTAAGCACAGACTGTCCCCTAACACAGATAACTGCAAGTTTAATTTAATTAAAATGTGATTAGGTTCACGCTGTATCACAAAGGGTTGCATTTGTACAGATCATTAGAATAAACTCCTTTGACTTTTTTTTGTTTTTTTGGAGATTTTGAGGCATTGAACAACTTGGGAAAGATCTGAATTAAGAATTTTACAGAGAACAAGATCCATTTGGAAGGAACAGCAGACATTTATCTTTTTTGTGCCTGAGCAAGGACCTCCAGGCATGGAAAGCATTTCCATTACAGAAAATATTTGCAACAGGGAGCTCCCAGTGGGTCTATTGTTGGTTTGAACAATTTTGAATAAACACAGTACAGAATTTGTTATGTTGTTATTTATTTAGTATTATTTTGGGTTTTGCCTTGAGGCTGTTTGTTCAGACATTTTTTTTACTGATTCAGAAAATTAGCACCGAAATGCTCTTAGGATGTGGGAAATCACAAAATGTACTTTGTTTTTGGGTATTTTTCTCTCTTTGCAGTTTGCGATACTTTACCATGTTATTTTAAAACATGGCATTGATAACATGGCACCATTCTAGTTTATAAAACAATCATGCTTTTTGAACAAGCTACCTATATTTATGAGCTCTTCATATACTACACATATATGATGTCATCATAGTGCAATTACTGTAAGTAAAGACGATGTACTCTGATGTTAATTCTTTGTTTTGTTTGTCCTTCTGTGACATTCATAGTTAAACCAGATCCCTCACAGTTCTTGCCTGTGGAACATACTTGATGGTTCTTCTGTCATTGCAGAGTCTGCTTGTGTGCCTACTGAGCTGAGCAGCATGCTGCTATGTGTATTGCAATAACCTCCCTTGTTTTGTAGATCTTGAAGATGCTGCAGTCTGAGATTGCTCTGCTGGAGAGTTACTTGGAATGGAAACGCCTGGAGCCACTATACTGGTGTTGGATGGTATGTTTCACTAAATGTTGCACACGAATTGTACATAATATCCTACTTTTTTATTTTCTTTTGCTCTGAACTTTTCAGTGCAATGCAGGAAAATAGATCAGATTCTCATTGCAGACTGGCTTTATTCATTGTAGGTTTTTCAAAGCTGCAGGCCCTTGTGCAAATTGGACTGATGGAAGAACAAACATATTTTGACATTGTTAATGTCACATAAGTATACTAAAACCACAGCTGCAATATTTATGGTATATGATGCAAATTGGCAAATTATTGTTACAGTTTTATTTAAAAAATGAATGGAACCTTCATGAGAAACATGAAATGGAAACAAAAGACAACAACACTGGCCTGGAGCTGGTTTTCAAGGATGAAGTTTGTTCAAGCAATTAGATTGATCTTTTTATGAATTAAATCAAGTCTGACTAAACTGGGGTTGTTTCTTGTTCTATTTTCTATTTATACTTAACTTATGAGGATCTGTAAAATGTAGTTTTCACTTTGACATTATAGAGTGTTTTGCCTTTTGATAGCCACTGTATGTATCTGAATTTGTTTTGTAGTCCTGCTGACTTTTGTAGGGTACAACACATGGCTTGGGGTGTGTACAAATATAAAATATATTTCTTCTTTTTGCATTTTTCTCAAAGCTGTCTGCTTCATGAAACACAGGAAGTTCACATTCTGATATGTGCGTTAAGTAACGATAACTGTCAATACCTCTGTTATATCCTTCAGTTCTCACAACTACTGTAGTTGTATTGCTATGTTAACAAAAAGGATAATATTTTAGTAAAATATTAAGAACAGATCACCTTGCTAACCAAAGACCTTTTATAATAACCAACAAAAGTTGCAACTTTGTACAAATTTGTAGACTTCCAGAGAGTGAAATGTAATAGCATAAAAAAGCCACAAATGAAATGAGGTCATTCAGGACATTTAGTCCATTTGGTAGATTTTAGCTAATTGATTTGAGGATGTAATCCAGACATTGAAAGAAGCCTACTGTTCTTGGATTTTAATGCGCTTCCACATTGCTCCTACTTGTGACCTCTTGTCAGTGATTTAGTGCTAATATTGAAGAAGTTCACTGAGTTGACTTTGTCAGTGCCTTTGAAGATTTTGAATATTTGGATCAGGTTTCTAGTGGCAGGGTGGTGCAGTGGTTAGCACTGCTGCCTTGCAGTGCTGGCCCTGGGCTCAATTCCAGACCTGGGGTGCTATCTACATGGTGTTTCTATGTTCTCCTCATGTTCCTACTGGTTTTCCTTGAATCAAGAGTTCCTGACTGATTCCTTCATTTGATTCACTAAATTCATTTGGCATAGTGAGAAGAATCAGGATTTGAGCTTATTATATGAGCACAGGAAATGGTTTAACTCCAATCCCGAAGCTTAGAGAACAAAAGAGAGAATGTGGAAACTCAAGTTGAATGTGATACAGTAAAATTTAAACAATCATAAAGTGTCAGACCCATAAAAACACATATATAGCCCTCATATAGCCTTTGAGGGCTGTGCATGAAGAATGGATTTTGCTCATTATTTCAAACAGCTATTGATTTAACTTTCCAAAAAATCCTGAGTTATATCAGAAAATAATAATAAATTCGGGATATTCTACAATAGGAAAGCACATTTCTGTTTTTAAGTTTCAATATGGTCTTCAACTGTGAATACAAATGTGACCTAAATGAGGTAAATAACAACATCACGTCCTGTTTTATTAGTCTTTTGTCATCCTTCCATTGTTAAATGTTTAGCTGATAAACTTGATTTGCTCTGACATCTGCAGAAATTAGAATGTAAAATTTATGTTACAGTTTTATTGTTTCTATTAGTTCTTCATTAATTATTTGACCTTACCTTTGGTGAGACCTTTGTGTTCTAAATAGAAATCTAAATTTTATGTCATGTTGTTGCTTTACTACTGTATGCAACAAACAAGCTAAGCTCTCATCAGCTTAACTGTCTATATCCAATATTTCCTCTAGGCTCTTTCCAAAAATATAATCTTCTTTCTAAAACTACATATTTTTTCATGTGGAAGAGGGAAAATTACCAACTTTTTATCAACTTTATATTATAGCTAATGTTTTGTAACTTCATAAATGATTAAGCATTATATTATTAATTATTTCTCTGAATAAGGTATTAGGTTGTGCTGTTTTATTTGATCATTTAGTTTTTAATTTTGCTATAGTAAAATGCTACAAAGTAATATGCTCTTCTACAAGCAAGCTACAGAATAAATATAGGGTCTAAGAAAACATTACTGTATTAATTGAATTAAATTAAATTGAATTAAACAAGTGAATCAAACTTTCCTATAAAGTAATTATTATATATAATAACTATTTTATATTATGTAAGTCATTGTTACCAATAGGGTGTCAAAAAATAGAAATTATAGGATGGGACTAACTATAATTAAAGTAAATAAAGATATGCCAAAAAGACATCTGAGCAGTTTATACAATTTTGAAGCACCTGAGTTCTTTATCTTCTGGCACACCACTGGAGAAAGAGTAATAAATCAAAAGGAGATCAGACATGCACAAAAAGGGTGTGCACAGGGTGATATAGCTGCTGCTTAAAACTATAGCCAGCAGCTATATCACACTGTAACTCTCAAATGGCTACCCACCAAAGCTAAGCAGGTTTTGTTGTGAGTCTGGCCAGTATCTAGATAATGTAGGAGACCTTCTGGGAAAGCTGAGGTTGCTGCTGGAAGAGGTGTGAGTGGGACCAAAAGGGAGCACTCACTCCGCGGTCTGTGTAGGTCCTAATGTCCCAGCATCGTGATGGGGACACTATACTATAAAAAAGGCACCGTCCTTCGGATGAGACATAAAAAAGGAGGTCCTGACTCTCTGTGGTCATTGAAAATTCCAGGGTGTTTCTTAAAAAGCATAGGGGTAACTGCAATTTGTAACCCCAAATTTCCCCCTGGCGTTTATCAATCACTGCCTCCTAATAATCCCCATTTATTAATTGGCTTCATTACTCTGTTCTCCCTACATATACAGTAGCTGTTGTGTGGTAAACATACTTGGTGGTGGGGGAGGGAAGTCCCCATTACCTGTAAAGCGCTTTTAATGGAGTTCCCTGAAAAGCACTATATAAGTCTAATAAATTATTATTAATACGTTTAACAAACCTCAGATTGGCAATTGAGCTCCTGAGACACTCCCATTTGCTTAGCGTGTAGAGAGAACACTATTCAAAATCTTGAAAAATCAGGTCAGGACAGCCAGTTTGAATTAAAGATTGGTAAATGATACAAATAATAGTAGAAAACAGGGGAGGCTTTGAGTTAATTCTAATATGAAACCTATCTGCATATTTCAAAGTGATTGATTTGGTAACTTAATGCTGGAAATGTAGGGAAAATGATGTAATAAAAAATAAAATTTAAAAAGCCATTATGATTCTAAATCAAAGTTTGCTCTGTAAGAATATTACTGTCCTGTATCCTTTTTATAGTAAGTTATTATTCAACCTATACTTAAGTTGTTATTCATACTACACTATACAGTAGTAAGTTATTTATGCTACATGTACAGTATTACATTCTTTATTGGGGAAGAAAAACAATTACATATACAGTCATGTGAAATGGAAAGTACAACTTCTTAAGATGTTATGGTTTAAAATACAATACATACCATTCTATGGTATATATTATATTTATGTTATTGAGCAGGATGTTAATGCATAATAAAAATAGAAAATCATATGTCTAATTTCAAGATACAAGATTAAGGGCTTCAGTTGTCTTTCCATTTTTTTTGTTTCATATGAGCAGAAATAGTTCTGGTGTTGAAGAATCATTATAAATTTGTAGCTCTGAAGTCAGGGTAACATTATTCTATTCTATTTAAAATGTTGATTGACAACCACAGCAGTTTTTAGAGATCAAGCTTAGTATGAACAGAGTGCACAGAGATGTACTGTACTGTACAGATCATCCTTTTTTTAATTTACCAAGAAACTCTAAATTTAACTGATGTCTGATTTAACACGCATTACAAATTCATCCTGATTCACAGCTCTCTGCAGATGCAAAAAATCAAATAACTCAAATTTGACATATTGTATCCATCTTCACAGTTGAAAATGCTTAGCTTTTTGGCAGGTAATAACATTTAAATGTCAAAATGGAAAGTAATACATGGTAAAGAAGAAGTTGAAGTTGAGTCAGATCCAGCCAGAGAAGAGCAAAGTGATAAATTCTTGGGCTCAGAGGAATTACCTACACTGACAGGCAAATGGAACTGAACCTCTAGTATCGGACAGAGAATATTACAGGTGAACCTGATGCAAGTATTCAAAATCTCAATTGACTTTAGAATTTTGCTTAAAATTGAGAACAGGGAGAAGTCGTTTATGCAAAGGATTGTATGGAGTATGGAATAAACTAGCCATGTGCAGGTGATACCCTGATGTCTTTGACGAAACAGCTGGATGTAATCCTTGGTTCAATTACATGCTAACTGCCAAATGGGCTAGATAAACCAAATGGTTTTGTAAGTGTCCTTGTGTTTTTGACAATGTTGTAGAAGTAGGGCTTTGTGTGAAACGGTCCTGTTTGTGCTGTTACTAAGTGCCATAACCCTGTGACAAATGTGGGAATATTTGAGTCATTTTCATTCTATTAGATACCAGTTAACAAAATTATCTATAATGTATTTTGCTATGTGTGGGTACCAAAATACAATTCTGATAAATCTATGAGAATTCTAATAATTTGCTTTTAATTAATATAAAAAAAACTTTCCTTTCAGGCATTTCTACATATTTTTTACTTGAAATTCAGTTTCTATAACAAACAGTTATTTCCATATAGAGTCACAACATGGCATTCCTAAAAATAATGAGTAAGGCAAGTTATAGTTGTGAGTCCTATAGCTGAAAATTAAATTGAATTGTGCCATGTTACCAGTTTTGAATGATCGTAAATCAAATGCTGGAGCTGTGATTTCAGAACTTTGCATATATAAATTACTTTGTATATTTTGTCCATCAAAATACATTTTCTTGAAATAAATAATATAATCGATATTGCAGAATTACCCAGGGTTTGTATAAATATAGAGAAAACACTTAGACCAATTACCATTTTTACTTCTTCATGCCATATATGATTAACGTAGGATGGTTATTTAAAAAACCATGTCAGGATAGTGATTCACTTTCTTTAAAATTCCATTGGTTAGTTAGTGGATGACGCAGTTTCATTCTTTGTGCCTGTGCCTTTCTTTGTAGCCTGATCGGTTGTTGCATTCAAAAGGACATATAAGCCATGTCACAACACCTCAACAATACAGGGAATATTAGAGCCAAGTGCTAAAAATTTGCATAAGATGAAGTCAAACCCCTTCATCAGGCTTGAAACATTTTTTAAAAAAAATTGGACTTGCCAAGCAGAATGTTACTTTATAAAGGGCATTTTTAACATCATGATAGAGAACAGAAGTTTATTTTTCTTTCCTGTTGCTTTGTTCCACTGACACTCTAATCTGTTTCTGTTCTTTAAGCTGCCAGTAGCTCAGTGGATATGAAATTTGTCCTTAATGATCTCAGTGCCAGAAAGCTCTCAAGACTGCAACAGATGTTAAAGAAAAATACAAACCATAAAAAACAATTTAAAAGTGTTGTTTTTTTCTTACGGTGTACTTATCACACATAAACTTATCACTGTATAATTCAGAATTTCTTAAAGATTTTTTGTTAATCATCTTACTTTTGAGTAGAATGTACAGAAGAATGAAGATAATGGCAGCTGATATTCGGCAGCTGTAATGCACATTATGAGCTTCATTCACAAAGATTTCGGAAATGACTGCAAATTCACCTGCAAATTCGGTGCAATTAGACATGAGCAATGTCGGTGCAATTAGACACGAGCAATGTAGAGGCTGCGTCTATAAAGGGCAATGTAAAATTACACAAAACTAAAAAATGCAAGTTATATTAAAAGATGTGCCTTATCAGAAGGTGCACCTGAAGAAAGGCATCTTAAGTGGAATATGCAGTGCTTTTGAACTTGCGTGGAATGATAGGAGAAATTTCATTTAGAATTTGTTTTTTTTTGTTGTTGAATATCAAATATAAACTAAGAAATGTTTAGATAAAATAATATCTTTCTCGAGATATACTGTATATGATCTCATTGGAGCTGCATATTATGAATGCTAGGGTGTAATGTGGTTTTAACTTGTTTGGATAGAAGGGAGGTAAATTGGCCCTATTGACAAGGTAATCCTGCTCCTCCACCATCTGCACCCCATAGTGAATTGATCAAGATCAGGAAGATGTGCTTGGTTGGGGTGGCTGAGCAGAGAACATCATGAAGGAAAGTCTTTAAATGAAGGAGAGAGCAAATGATTGATATCTATGTTTAGATAAACCACTCCTGCTAAAGAGGTTTTTATAGGAAAGATTCAGCTCATTACAACTGATTTCCATGAGTGCTGTCCAGGCATGTCTGATAGTAAGAACCATTATTTTAAGTACTATATACATATTTTTACTCTCATGACTACTGTCTTTCCACACCCTTTGCATACTGTACGTGCATAGTTTGCACAGAATTGTGTTATTGTAGAAATAGTCATCAATCATGCTATAGGCCTGTATCCTTACCATCCTGTAATTAATGGAAAACCAGCTTTTTTTAACATGTTCTTTAGGTTTTCATTATTTTTCTACTTGAGGATTAAAATGCAGTAATAATTTTACTGCAATTAATGTAGTACATCTACAGTATAGATCAAATGCTACTGAGGATTACATGTTGTTTTTCTGATTCATTGTTGTGAACAACAGAAAACCACGGTTAGAGCTGCATTAAAAAGAATATCCAGTTATATCAAAGTGTAATCTCCAATAAAATTAAATGAGTACTAACATTAAGCTATGTGGATGGATTCAGAATGAATAGCAATGAAGATATTATTTGAATATGAATGCATTTATTACACAAAATATTGATTGAAGGTTACAAAATAGACTATAGACTATAGACATAATAGACTGTATGCTTATCACTAGGTTTGATCTATTTTTAATTGCATTTGTTTCTGCAATTTACTTTTAAACGAAGCAACTGCTCCTCATTTTGTCAATTATAGGTCTACCATCTTTCATGTGTCATTGTGTGGCGACACATTGATTGTATGATGAGAAAGACAAATCTGTGCAGAGATTAGACCATTAAAAGACTTGATCAAGCTTTTATAGAAGATACACATTCATATTTCTGTAATGTTACCTTGTCCAGATATTTAGCATCTTTTTAGCTCTTTATCTATTAATCCATTTTCTAAACCTCTTTATTTAATACAGGGGCTCAGAGCCTTATCCACCAAGCAACAGGTACAAAGCGGGATACACCCTGGACAGGACACCAGTCCATCGCTGTGCACTCAAGTACAGTACACAAACATGCACACATTAATGCAGCAGCATTGCAAGGCATCACTGTGCTGCCCTCTGATAGTTGTTAATTCCATTTCACATTAAGTAGATACATAAAAAGCCAAGGATACAGGTAGTACAAGTATATTTGCATTATTTATAATTTTCTGAAAGCCTTGGATGTGGTTAATAAATGAAAAGAGATCATTCTGACCTAATTTAATGTATGTGAATGGATTGAGAACTGGTTAACAAGCAGAACAGAGTTAAAATTACAGGAGAGAACTCTAATTGGAGTTCTAGTCCTGTTTTTTTTTCAGATTTGCATAAATGATCTAGCTCTACTGTAGCTAGTCAAAGTTTCAGTCAAAAAACCTAGAACAAAGGCAATACAAAAAGACTTACAGTTTATTGTCCAGGACTGGTCAAACTGGTTGACAAATGAAATTTAACATAATAATAATAATAATAATAAATATTGCTTACATCTATATAGTGCTTTTCTGGACACTCCACTCAAAGCACTTTACGGGTAATGGGGAATCCCCTCCACCACCACCACCAGTGTGCAGCATCCACCTGGATGATGCGACAGTGGCCATAGTGCGCCAGAACGCTCACCACACACCTGCTATCAGTGGGGAGGAGAGCAGAGTAATGAAGCAATAATGATGGGGATTATTAGGAGGCCATGATTGGTAAGGGCCAATGGGAAATTTGGCCAGGACACCAGGGTTACACCCCTACTCTTTTCGAGAAACGCCCTGGGATTTTTAATGACCACAGAGAGTCAGGACCTCAGTTTTACGTCTCATCCGAAGGACGGCGCCTGTTTACAGTATAGTCTCCACGTCACTATACTGGGGCATTAGGACCCACATAGACCGCAGGGTGAGTGCCCCCTGCTGGCCCCACTAACACCTCTTCCAGCAGCAACCTTAGTTTTTCCCAGGAGGTCTCCCATCCAGGTACTGACCAGGCTCACACCTGCTTAGCTTCAGTGGGCTGCCAGTTGTGAGTTGCAGGTTGATATGGCTGCTGGCCATGGGTAACATGGGGGACTATTGAATATTACAGTACATACAGGAAGCAAACATGCATTATAAATATAAGATGGGTGATTCATCTTGAGGACAAAACTTATGAAGAGGATATGGAAGATGAGCATGAGAACATAAGAAATGTGATATGCAAGAGATTCAAAATAACCCATTTGGTATTTTGTATCTAACTGATCTGTGAAGACTTTTTTGTACTGTACATATCCATTATGAGCAATGGACTTTGTACTCATAAGTTTTAGAAAGCAATTTTGTACAAGCAAGCTTAGGTAGGAAGCGCTTGCCATGGCAACCCGCAACCACAAGCAAGGTAAGAGGAAGTCAGCTATTACTATTTCAGAAATTGAATGAAACTGAATGATTACAAACAAGTGCAAGTCTACGATAATAACCACTTTGTCTTTTGAAGATTGACTCTTTTTTAAAGCAAAATGTTAACAAGTACTAATATGCATACATACAGTATATGAATCTGCGTATGTGAAGAATTTTGTTACAATTACATTTTTTACTCTTTAATGAATAAAACAAGCAAATAAATGTAAAATAAATTATAATAAGATTAAGAATAGTTGACAGAATGAGGGTCAAGCTAAGATCATAAGACAAGAGAAGAAGTATAAGCTCCAAATAAGTAGCTGAAAAACAACTCCTTATTTGGAGGATGCTAGCCATCGCAAAACTGGTTTTGAAGTGGTAAACTGGATTAATTGAAGACAAAGTAAGACTGTATCCCCCACCACAGTCTAGCACTTCGAGAGAAAAAAAGCAGTCCAGTTAGAGAAAAAAGTTGAGTTGCAGGGTGTACTCTTTTGGAGCAAACTGTAACTCCCATGCATGTAAAATAAAAGACCTACGTTGCTGCAACAGTTGAGTGCCGCATGATTATTTACATCCCACAGAGGGAAGAAAGAAAATTTTATCAACATCACTCAGTTGTTGTTTGAAAGAAGTTGAGGTTTCAGGTTCAAATACATAGCTGGGTAGTACGTTCTCTACTCCCACAACCGTTTGAATGAGAAAGTGCCACCTGTTCTCATTTTTGCGATGCACTTCCATGTGGCATCTACTTGTGTTCCCTGGTGCTCCAACAAATCGAGTAAGCAAGGTATTAATCATTTCAGCTTCTGCTGCTGACATTTTTGTGGGCATTTTCCCTGTCACTTTGGAGAGAGTTGAAGTCTACCATAATAACCACTTCTTCTTTTGCAGATTTAATATTTTAAAGAAAATTGTAATCAAATTATATAGTGTTAAATTATCATTAATATTTTTTATTTAATTGTGTATAACACCATTTGTTAATATGTGTATAACATCAATGTTATACACTATATACACGTTTATATGTTATACAATGTAAACGGATCCATGTTAATAACAACGCTGGTGGTGTATAACAATATTTGCATATTTTTGTATTTATATATTTGGAGTGTGATCCATATAGAGTCTGAGATTCTTACATTTTCTAAAACCTATTTAAAGAATTATTGGCTTTTGTTTCTTGATCACGGAACAGATATAAGAAAGTCAATAGAAGAATTGTTTGAAAACTGTTATTTCAGATTTTGCATTTTCAGTCTATAGGACATGAAACTACCTCAAGCCAATTTGAGATGCATGCTTTTCTAGTTCACTGAATTTAAAATGTAGATACTGCTGGTTTACTGCTAAGCTTCCAAGCTTGTTACTTATTCTGGTCACCTGTAATGTAGTCCTCCAACCTTGAGAAGTCAGTGTAGTCCACTCAGTCAGAAATTATCTGCTTATCTCCTTGTCCTGAGAAACCAAAGTCTAATAATGCAATATCTGTCAGTGCCATCATTTTACAAAATGTATTCTAAATAATGTAAAAGGTACAGACAGTACAAAAATGCTAGCAAATGCCAATAGTGTGTAAGTAAAAGATATATATGTCGCTTGATACAGAAAAAGTCTTGTGCCATGAAAGAAAATTTAGTAAAGCTTAGAGGATCATAAGAACATAAGAGTTAGAGATTGTGCAGTCTTGATTTCTGCTGGAAGTAGTAAGATTAGTAATAACTGAGCAACAATTTCTTAATTTTCTAATATGCCATGAAATAATGTTAATAAGCAGGTATAAAATAAAAGAAAACAAATATATAGAGAGAGCTACTGGAATTTACTTAGGTCTTACATTCCAATCGATATTGGTAGGCCCACAAAAAGAGCAACAATGGAGAACAGAGAATAGGCTAGAGCAAAATGTTTGTAGCCTCTTGATTATGTTTTAATAGGAAACTAGAGGTCTAATATTCACTAATTCAAACTAATTTTAACTTAAAACTGAGGTTGCAACACTACAGTCTTTCATTTTGTGTTCTGTCACACTATAAGTATGCTTAAACTTAAATGTGTTAGATGTAGAATGGCAATAATGACCCCAAAAATAACAAAAGAACATTTTATAATTAGAATGATCTGCTGATTACTTGATAATTCCTCTCATGAGTTTTTTCAACATAGCTTAACCACCATTATTTAACCAATATTAAATAATTGAAGGTCTTGCTGTTGTGATTCGTTGGTAAATTTCAACAGCATGGACATATTTCTGATTCCAATTGTGAAGTTCTTTGTATGTTCAGTAGTTTCCACAACAGGGAATCTGTATGTGTTACTTTTCATTTTAGAGCAGTAAATTCTAGGCTTTTTTCAGTGTGCAAAGTGTATATTTGTGATTTATTTTTCCTTAAAAAAAAACATCTATCCAAATACTTTGTTGCGGATACTTTATTCCGGAGTGGATATGAAAACGTTACTGGTAGTGGAATTAGACATTTCCCCAAGCCCAGATCCCACGGCAACATGGCTGGCTTGTTTGTTCCAGATGGTTGTGACTCTGTGTCAGCCTTAAGATCCACCAACTTATGCATTTTCTTATTCACCAATCTGAAAAGAAAGTAATTCAGAAATATCTAAACTTACCTGAGCAGTGACTGTTTGCTGTTCCACTTCCTCAGACATACAGTAGGTTTGAATTTTAAGAAAAAATAATGCCTGGAGTCTCAGATAACAATTCAGAGACTTGTCTAACACCAGGATATCGGTAGACATGTCCTTGAAGCCAACCAGTATACAATAAAGTGTACATGTGTATGTCTATTTATAAAGAGAACAGTTAATTGTGACTAGAAGGCATAATGATCATTGCCACCAGTTAGGTTAAAAAGTTAGGTTGTTGTTTTATTCTGTGTTGTTGCAACCATTTCCAGACTTCACAATAGCGGATACATGAAAAGGTGTCTTTAAATTAAAGGATTTTCAGCTGGTGAAGCTTCAGCTCCAGTTTTCTTGAATGTGATGTTGCAGACAGTACTCAACTTTTTAGCATTGCAAATTGACGCTTATTAACACCTTATAACCCTAACAGTATAGGGGCAGAATGAGAGTTCCCTTCAAATAAGCAAAAAAAAAAACTTTTGCTTTAAAGAATCTTGATGCATTGCATAATTTAGCATGAAGGCTTCTCACAGAGTAACAATGTGGTGCTTTGTCTCCTGTAAAGGAAAACTTCATGCAGTTCTAGTATTTTGAACAATCACTATTTTTGAAAGAAAACATTTATCTGGTCAAAAAAGCAGTGCATTTCTGCATGGTGGTTAGGTTTCTTTATCATCCTTTTTTTGCATTTTTAAGATTTATCTTTGAAGAGTGAACATTTCCCTTTGACAACACACTGTTACCGATAAAGTCTAACTTTATTTGTGTATCCCACATTTATTAGTTGATTCTTAAATAGTAAACTTCCATATTTGCCCAATATAAAGAAATGCTTAGAATAGTGTGTCAACAATTATTACCTATGTGAGAGCCCTTTTACATATGATAACAATATGGAGTAATATAAGTGTCCAAATACCTAATGCTTTATCTAAAATTAAAAAGTTTTTGAAGTGACTCTGTAAAAGAAAGTTCTTCAGGCTTCTCAGAAAAATGAGCAACTTTGTGTTTGTTTTAAAGTGCTTTACACTCTCTGACTTTGGTATCATGCACTCAATGTGGTAGAAGAGGAAAATCAAATTTCCTCTCATTGGCCCAGACGCAGAAGCCAATTTTACAGTATACTCCAGCTCTTAAGGGTAAAAGTATTCATATGCCAACTTACCTGGGCAGCTCCTGCAGTGGCCACAAATTCACAAAGATATGTTACTGTGTTAGGCTGAGTTAGGGTCTGAAACAGCATTGCACCCTAATGATAGATGTCAGACTTTTGTAAATTGGGTCCAACAGTGCAAGTAAAATTGTAATTCTACATTCTTAAGGTGCCATCACGACTATTTTACACACATCACATAACAGAAGTGGATCACTTGCTAGAAAATCTCTAACCTTTAGCCGCTAGCCTTCAAAACTCTTAAGTTTTGAAGACTTCAATCTATCTGGGCATCTATGGGCGATTTGAGGTGTTTGGAAACACTAAGGTTCTCTACAGATAGAAATGTGGTTGAAATCAACAGAAATTACCTTCAGCAAGGAGCCTTATATATCTTAGTAGTAGCTCATTTAAATGAAAAATTTGGAAAATATTGTTTTTTCAACTTTCAACTGAAATGTCCAAAAAGGAATAACCATTTACTTCTATCCAAATACATTACAGTATGTTAGAATATGCTCAATCTTTTGCTAGGCATGTCATTTTTTTAAAATAAAAAATGTCCCCCTATGATTGCAATCACAATTGCATTAAATATATATCATTTTAATCATGTCCTAGAACATTCAGCTTTCAGGGGATGAAGACTAGACAGGGATGATCAGTTTGGATCAGATTGTTCTTTTTTATCCAAGTGATATAGCTTGAGATTGAGTAGCAAGCAGGGGCAATATCAAGTTTAGAAACACTGCCCACAACACATTGCCTTACTGAGGTAATTGTACAGTGCTGAAGAATTATATATTGTTCCTTTGCAGATGTACCCTATATTTTTACTGTATCTACCTGTAGAATTAGTCAGATTCTCCCTATATGCAAAATGTTTTTAACACTCTTCCACATTATTTTGGTCAGTCTTTGTGGTCTATGGTTTGTGTTCTGTTCCACAACTTAACTATTCAATAATGAAAGTTACAGATTTCAAAGAAGTGAGCAATTTATAGTCTCTGCAAGTACGTTACATAACTTTTGTCAGTTTCTGAAACTTTTCAGCCCTAATCCTGAAAATGCTAAAAGATCCACAATTTAAAATGGATATTAACTTTTTGATAAGTCAATATTTTTTTCTTTTCATTAGGAATTTTAGAGATGTCCTAGTAACTTGATGCTTAGTTTATCTAATTTAGCCGAGCATGCTATGTGATGAGATGTTTCAGACTGCAGCACCCACATTTAGAAACTAGTGTAACATTTCTGTGAAGGTCTGTGTGATCAAACCAAGCAGGACACTCAATTTGGTCTTGACAAGAGACCATTACCACTTGTATACATACTCATATGCACAAATGCAATTTTCATAATTTATTTCTGTCAACTCTTCTTCAGGACAGTGTAATTGATGCCAAGCTTGCAGATCCCTTGAAATCGCAAGGTGCTTTCCACAAGGATGTTGTTGCTATGACACCGAAGGTCAAGAAAATCAATAAGAATTGTTGCCAAGGCAACATGGAAATGAGAGAAATCAACCAACTCAGCAAGGTGCTGATGGAGCTTAATGTGGGGATACAGGAGGCTCTGTCTGCCAAAAGGACCACTAGGTGCTTATTGGTAAGTTGGTTTGTGCTTTCTCTGTCTCTATTTACTCCATACCAGCACAGCAAGAACACAGAAAAAAATCAATAAACATTATATTAGGCAGTGTTTCTGTGAGACATTTCATGGATTTAATATCAGTATTTTCTACACATAAAGGAACAAAATAAAAAATCATACTTTGCTAAATCCTTATTTCATTAACAGCATTTTGTTGGGGCTCCTGTGTTGCAATCCCAGCTGTGCATCAGGACAAAATGAATCATCTGGAACCAGTCAGCTATGTTTCTATGGATTTAATTAACGTTGTTTTTTGTTGCTTTTGTATTTTGATTACATAAAATGAAATTAATTCTTCTAGAAATAAATGGTTTACAGTATTTTAAATAGCATGAAAATGTGGCCTTTTTCAGAGTCTTGTAGTGTTCTTTTCATGGGAATGCAAACTGTTTTAATGGTTGGAGAAGATAGAGTGGATGATGTTTTGGGCTATTTTGTTGAGCAGAGGCACTAGGAAGCGATGCATGTGTTGTATTGTATTTTGAGTCTTGAAATTCTTCACATGTACAGGCCCCTGAAATTAGTAGCCTACAACAGGTTTGATTTTGCTTTGGACTTCAGTGATTAGAGATTAGATTATTTGTTATTTCCCAAAAGCATAATATACAAAATGTTACTTTTCCACAAGCATTATATACAGCAGTGGTTCTCAAACTGTGGGTACGCATACCTGCAGTGGTACGTGGCGTGCCGCCAGGTGGTATGCCAAATGACCCTGGAACTGTGTTGTGAGCGCTGAAAAAATCGGGACGGGTTTTCATATTTTGTATTTTTATACGTGTCGAATACGCAGCCTACGTACTACGACACAGTGTGCGCTAATACTTCAGTGGACACAAGAGATACTCTGTAATTCTATAGGAATGCGTGCTACGGACGCAAGTGACCAATTGTATTTAAAAAAAGCTACTGTATCTCCAGCAAATAGGGAGAAAGGAGAATGTGCGTGATTTTGGAACAATGCCAACGTTGTAAACACAGGAATGCATAGAAATACGTGCTACGAACGCTGGTAATCTTATGAGCACAGGAAAGCGTGAAAAATAACAGAAAAATATTTAAGAACTGTTCTAAGTTAATTTGAGAAAAATACACAGAGCGTCTCTGTGTTTCTCTCCCATGCGCATGAAATAAATACTTAAAATAAACACTGAAATAAAAACGGAAACGTGGAAAAATGCAAGCTTGCGGATTGCTAAAGCAGGTAAGCCCCACACTATTATGTGTGGAGAAAAAGCTGCTGAATAGCTCGACCTGCTGCCCCCCCTGAAAGACACAGTCATTCATAGAATTATTGAAATGAAGGATTATATCAAAAGTACGCTGACAGAGCGCGTTAAGATGAGCAGATGTTTTTCACTGCAATTAGATGAGTCTGTAGTCGATTTGGCCAATTTGCTCCTTTACGTTAGATATGAGTTTGAGGGTACGTCCCATGAGGACTTTCTGTTCTGTAAGCCGCTACCAACAGGAACTACAGGAGAGCACGTATTTCAGCTTCTGAATGAATTTATCGAAGAGAATGGCATCGACTGGATAAAATGTGTCGGAGTTTGTACGGACGGTGCTAGAGCAATGACAAGCCGACACAGCGGTGTAGTTGCACGAATTGGAGAGGTTGCTCCAGAAATTAATGGTTTCATTGCAACATCCACCGCGAGACCTTTGCCGTCAAGAAAATGCCTGACAATTTCAAATCTGTTAGACTGTTGTGAATTGTATCAAGGCTCGAAAAATTAGTTCACATCTGCTTTGCTCGACTAAACAGGCTCACCCCTCTCACTGAAATGGTGCTTTTTTATTTTTATGTGTTGTTGTTTTTTTCTGTAAAACTCTTTGAGAAGCCACATTTTAATATATCAAACAAAGTTTATTATTTTAATATTTATTATATGTATGTGTGAGTGTGTGTGCACATGCGCTCATGTTGGTCATTGATAATTTCTGGGGTTCCTATGAGATGATGACTTGTAGGTGGTACTTGGATGCTTTGGTTGGATTAGGGGTGGTACTTGGTCCAAAAAGTTTGAGAACCACTGATATACAGTAAGTAGCTGCATAGTTAATAAGATACCACTAAATAATCAACATATTTGAGTCATTCTGTGTCAAGTCAACCAGAATCCAGGACCCTGCTTGCCTTGGGGTTTTGATTTTTCTTGTATCTCAGCCTGTTTAATACCTGACCTCTGTCTTCTTCTACAAATATATTATAAATCTTGAGGTGAGAGGTCCTAGTTGAATTTCTAAACATATTTTTGTAAGTCCCAAAATGCAGAATAAAACAGCTGAATCAACAACAGTAAAAATCCAAAACAACCTTAAAAGAATTACATTAAAATAAATGAGCAGAAAATGGAATTTTGTGAGGAGATGCAGCAAGAACCACACTAGTTTCCTCTCTGAAGAGCTAGAGTTGATATTGGACAGATACATTTCTATATTTTGTATTTGGTTTGTGATATTTTTAATTTTGGATCTATCTCTGTGTTCCACTCAAGAACTATATGCTAGCTACATCTGATGTGCAAGTATCGACAGGAGTTTGACACCCCCCACTATTTGACTTGTGTGAATGTCTACTTTTTCCATCATTCAGGAGGATAATATTTAGAAAAATCAGAGCTCTTGGATCTGTGCTAACTCTGTAGAATATGTTCAGAATACGTTGTCCTAATTAATTAAAGTTTAAAAGGAAAATTCAAAAAAGGAAAGGGAAAAATCCAATGCCCATCACTCAAGCTTTTATTTTAATCCTTCTGAGTGTTCACTGCCCTCACAGCCTTCTACACCTTCAACTGTGTTGTATCCTTAGGATTTTGAATTCTGTATTAGTGCATGATGGGCTCCCTCAGTTCATTCAGACAGTAAACCACTCATCCTTGTCCATTAGCCAAGCCTTTGTCCCTCTAAAAATCTTACTAATAAATGTTCTGTTTTATTGCTTTTAAACCTATGTAGTTTTTTTACAGTTACCACTGAATTGTGTTGTGTTAGAAATACATTTAAGGGACATGGGTTTGGGTTAATGGTTGGAAGCATTAAAGGAAGAATGTTACCCTCTACAATGGCTCAGTTTAAAAGGCTATCAGTTGTCTAATAGTCACTAAAGACAGGGATGACTCCACTTGACTGGAAGATTGCTAATGTACCACTCATCCAAACAAGCAATTATAGACCAATAAGTCTTCTATTACATGTAGGATTGTATACTTACTGTAGCTATATTGTTGAAAGTCATGCCCTGGCTTATATATTACAAAACAGCATCCTTGGATCCATTAGTTAGCTAATTGATAGCTCATACCTAAACAAGGTATATGCCAAAATCCCTTCTCTCTATAAACGTTCTTATGTTCTTAGGCTAAAGTCTTTTTTATGCTAAAGCCAATAGCCTCATTGGATAAAAGTTATTCTCTCTTTATCCTTTGTTATGCTGAGATAGTAGGACTCAACGCTGAAGTCGTTGAAGGCCATGCTGGTCCACTGCAGGTCAACAGTAAATCTGTTTTTGGTTTAGAAAAGCAAGCCTGTCCTTAATAACACAAATTTTAAAATTTAATGGGCACTAGAACTAAGCATTGTAATGGGCCGCCATATGGAATCAAATTGTTTCTTGGTTTTTCAGGAAGAAGAAAGAATATTACATGGTACCATATACAATAATACACAAATATGAGCAATTATCAAGGCATTAAAGTCTTGTTATCTAAGCAAACTGTATAAATCCAGCAATAATGTAAAAACAGGAATAAAGGAGTAGTAAAAAGGAAACCAAAGATATGGAAAGATAAACGAAGGAAAGAAAAGAAATAAAAAAAATAGTGAAAGGACAGAAGAGGGAAGCCACAGTCTTCAAGGACATTCATACTGTATGTCTGCAAACTCTTAAAGCAGTTTAAAAAGGGCTACCAGGCAGAATATAATTGTGCAGTTGAGCCACAGAAGGAAAACCTATATTTTTCAGAGTGGAGAAAGTACATCACATCCCTTACCCAGTGAGTGAAGGTGGGCGCAACCGGTTGTTTCCAAAAAAGCTAAATCAAACGTCTCTCTGGTAAAGTGGAGAAGACAGTATAGTGGAATACATCTGGGAAATGACACCTCCAACACCTGGAGCTAATTTAAGCATAAAATCAGTAGAGTCTGAAGAGAGAGCAGGGAAATTTGGCACATGGTTTCAGATAAAGTGTTGAATCTGAAGGTGACAAAAAAAAGTTTGATTTGGGTAACTTAAATTTGCTCGATAGCTGTTCAAACAAGGCTATATTTCTTCAGAAGGTTCAAATCCTAAATCCTGTTTACATAAGAAATTCACAGTAGCCAGTGTAGTGCAATCCAGAGACAGTAGAGTGGAATACATCTGGGAAATGACACCTCCAACACCTGGAGCTAATTTAAGCATAAAATCAAATCAGTAGGTGAGTCTGGAGGGAGACCAGAGAAATTTGGTACATGGTTTCAGATAAAGTGTTGAATCTGAAGGTGACAAAAAAGAAAGTTTGATTTAAGTAACAAATTTGCTGGATAGCTGTTCAAACAAGGCTAAATTTCTTCAGACACTTCAAATCCTAAATCCTGTTCACATAGGACTTTCATAGTAGCCAGTGTAGTGCAATCCAGAGATAATATAGTGGAACACATCTGGGAAATGACACCTCCAACACTTGGAGTTCATTTAAGCATAACATCAATAGAGTCTGGAGAGAGAGCAGGGAAATTTGGCACTTGGTTTCGGATAAAGTGTTGAATTTGAGGATAACAAAAAAAAAAAGTGTGATCTGGGTAACTTAAATTTGCTGGATAGCTGTTCAAAGAAGGCAAAGCAACATCAATAAATACTGTAGGTCTGCAAGATGGAGGAATACCTGGTCTATAACAGAAGGAGGGAACAAATGGTTTACATGGAGAAGAGCACAAACATTGAAGGACTGAAATCCAAAGTGTTCCCTAAATAGAATTCTAAGTAAATAAATAAATCCTAAGAGACCACCTACCAGGGGATTAGTACTAAATTGAGAAACTGAGAGAGGAAGGAAGAAGCATAACAGCACAGGTAGTGACGAGGAAGAGCAGGATCTTTTGGTAGATATTAGAAATTGAGATTTTTCTGATATCTACCAAAATAATAGAGGGACTACCTTCTATATTGGCTAAAGGATTTTAAAAGAAGTTAGAAAAAAGTATGTAGGTACTTGTCCTTAGTTCAGCGAATGTGAGTGCTGTTTTTCAATTTGTCATACAAGCTCATCTCTATAATGTGTGTAGGTTAAATCTTGCAGTCCCTATGCATTGTAGTTTATGTTGTGCATTACACAGCACACACCACTTATGTAAGTGAAGCAGTCCAGCTCAATCTTTCCATTGTATTGTTCATGTTTTGAGAAAATGAAACTAATTTGCTTTCCCATGGATGTCAGCCCAGTGGATTAAAGGCTTTGACATGCAGTACTGTGACAGCCTTCAATTTACACACCCTTGTCTTTCCTTGTTATTTAACAGAAACTGATATTGTACCATATTCTGTATAGTAAATCCATTTTCTCAGTTTGTTTTATGAAAAGTACATCTTTCTCAGCCAAGTAAGCAATTCATGACATATCATTTGTCATGAAGAAAAATAAGACAATATTAAGAATATATAAAATGGCTAATGCTCTCATCTTGATGTTAGATTAACATGATTTATAGTAATTCAGATGCGGTGGTATACAGAGCTATATTTCTGTTCTTCTGTGTTTGTTATGTAAAATTGAAACACCTGCATCAGCATCGGCTGTGCTGGGCAATAATAGTTACCAGTATTGTTAGAATGTGAATGGCTTATGGTACTGCCTATCATAAAAAGGCAATACAAATATCGCTGCTCTTATCCTACCCTGGAATATCACAACATGTGTTGTGTTCAACACCTGATGTTCAAACTCAGTTTTACCATCAAGTCATGCTGCAGCTCAGACACCACTCTGCCTGAACAGGGACTGAGTGAAGATGTCTGAATAATTCCCATAGCAAAATTAGACCATTGCGGTACATTTGGATCATGGCCTTTCTGCTCATTTTTCTTTTGTCTACACATTTGTTTTACTGTCCTTGGTACACTAATTCATGTGTAGCATCCTTCAGTTTAGTGGGACACAAAACACTCAAATTCAGACACGTCATTTTTGCATTCTACAGGAGACCCACACAGTCACGGTTAATGAGAGTGAGTGGGAAAGGCATGTGAAGAGAAAGGGCTATTTCTGTTATGGCGGGGGTGGCTTTTTTAATTTCTGAATGTTTTGGAATACTTAGTTTTTTCACTAGCAGTAATTGACAGTGGGAGGATTTTTATGAGGAGGGCTGGTTAATTAGTGAATGCATGTTCTTTAAGGTAAACTATAAAATTATGTGAATGTTTTTATCCAGGTGTTCAGTCAGTTTTACAAATTTGATTTGCATATTAAATGCATGGTATATCTATAAGTGATGTGTATATATATGTGGTGGTTAAGAAGCAAATGTTCATATACTGTAGCTTACTTTTAAGAATGATCCTAAATAAAATAAATCATCACCATTTTCTAGCTGCTTCTTCTAATTCTGGGTTGCAAGGGAGACAAACCCTATCCCGGCAAGCAAAAGACGCAGGGCAGGCTACATCCTGGATGGGAACCTAGTCCATCACAGGGCAGGCACACAGACAAACACACACTCTCACCTAGGGCCAATTTTTATAGAAGCCAGTTTACCCACCAGTAAGTTTTTGGACTGTGAAAACTGGAGGAAATCCATGCAGATATAAGGAGAACAAGACTAAAGTCGTGCTCTTGGCACCTCCCATCAAATATGTCAAGCCAATGCAGTACACTGTGAATGGCTTGCTACTTGAATTTCAATCGAAATTGAAGAACTTGGAAGTGATATGTGATCCAGGCTTCACATTTGACCCACATGTTCAAAGAATTGTAAAAAAATCATTCTTCCATCTCAAATATATCACCAGACTACGTCCTGTGTTGTCTCTGACTGTAGCTGAAAATCTTGTCAATACATTTGTCTTTCCAGAATTGATTACTACAACACCCTACTCACTGGGGTATCTTAATCCACACTGAACAACACTGTTCATGTGTAAGTGATCGCATTACTCTTGTGCTGGAACCCTTGCACTGACTTCCTATCAGGTTTTGTATCAACTTCAAAATCCCCTTCCTCACCTATAAGGATCTTTATTGTTTACCACCTCCACACCAATCTGATTTACTATCTTTTTACTCCTCAGCTTACAACCTTCATTTGTCTAACTCTGGTCTCCTGTTAATCCTCAAAGCTCATCTACTGTACATACTATGGGTGACAGGGCCTTCTCCTGTTCTGCCCCAGAGCTCTGGAATTCTATCCCCAGTAATATCAGAGAGTCACTTTCCCTGAGCTCATTCAAATTCAGACTCAAAACTGTTCTTCAGAAAAGTTTTTATTTAATTAGTTCTATGTCTTCCTTTTGCTCCACAGATAATATCTCTGGTCTGGAATTGAACCCAGGGACCTAGCCCTGCAGCAGTTCTAGCCACTGTGCCTTTTTGCCATTCTAACCTAGATAAATTAAATACAATTAGATCAGTTATTTTCTCAGAATTGAAATAAGTCATAAGTAATTATTTATTTAATAGTTAAAAGTACGTACATATCTCACTATAACTAGTGTTTGGAATAAACAGTACATATGCAATATTTACATATTCATTTATTACAATATTAGTTTAAATGTATTAAGATAGTTAACAGTAACAGAATTGCTAAACAATATACTATACAAATATTATCTATTGATTTTAAATCAATAGCTGCAGCAGTCACATTTTTGTGCTGCTGAATTCTAACAAAAAGCCTTGCAGTTTAAGTTGACAGCAGCAGACCTGTACAAATGCAATGACACACAAACTGACATTTGATTACAATCCCATCTTGTAACTTATATGAGTTATTTTTCTTTTATGGCTGTTTTCATGTATTATTTTTAACCTGGAGTAAACATTTGAAAACTGACTTTGGAATTAGATATCTGTTTAGATGTTTTTGGTGTTTAGTGTTATGAAACATTCATAATTAATTAATATTCATATTGTCACAATATATAGTCACTATTTATTTTTTAAACCAAAAAAACACCATAACCCTTTGTTCTTTGTAAAATACATGTACAGTATATGCTTGCTTCTCTGGTCAAACTTGGGATTGTCCCGCTGATGAAGCAAAACAGCTATCTGTAGCTGCTATCTTTGAATTAAGTTACGAAAAGCTTAACAAATTAGTATTCAAATTTTAAATAATTTATTTCCGTGTATATATAGTATACTGTATAGTAAAATATGTTAAACATATCAGAGAAGTCAGTATAACCCTATTTTTTTTCTTTTTTTTAATTAAAGACTAGGCCATACAAAAAATATGTTTTATGCTAAAAATAGGAGATATAAATTTGTGTTAAGTATCAAACTGTATGTGCTTCGTATTCTCATGTTTCTTCTCAGGTGCGGAATATTGATTTGGAAAAACTTTGTGGATTTGAATTTGTATGTTTTTGGATCAGTGTACAGTACCACTTCTCATTTTTGGACACTAGTACTACTAGTAGTTCTCATTTTAACGCGCTGGACTCCGACGCCAATTAGAGTGAATTTGATAGAGTGTTTACATCAATGTGTGGGTGACACACAGGCAACTGGGCGATGTTTAGCTCAGTGGTCCTTCGGCCACTGTTCATCTCACATTGTCACATGCATTCGTCCCATTAAAATAAAGGGTATTTAAAAGGCTTATAGAAAAAAAAGGACCAAAGATAGCTGTTCAATCTCGATGCACCTATGGGCACATGACTCATGAATTTTTAACACTATTCACCATCCACCACAACACATGAGAACACGTCTTACCTTCACATTATATATGAAATTGATTAACATTAGCAAACATTTAGTTTGTTTGAAACGAACTTTTAGTACAATTACTGTATGTAAGCATCTTATAAAATAGGCATAATTGTTTTTATTTGGGAGTTAAAGCCTTTGTTGAGATTGGGCCTGTAATGCACACATTCTTGTGTTCTTGCGATACATTCGTTCTTAATTTACACAGTGTTTTTCAGGAATGCATCTCCCATATAAATCCAGTACTGCCTTTAATTAGATAAGGTATTTACAAAAGCAGATAAAACTAACTAAAAATAATTAAAATGTTAAATATTTTAATCATTGATTTTATTATTGTCATAGTGGTACCTATTTGACTAGTCAGAAACTTGGAGGCACACCACTGCATTTCCTCAAACCACTGTTGTATACAAATTAAGCTGAAGCAAATGGATATGCATGTTTATTCTAGTTGTTTCCTTTCACAACATAACTGATTAGAGACGCTGGTACAGAGAACTCAGCATAACTGATGCTTAATATTAGACTCATGGAAGATATTGCGTGTTGTGGATATTGCTTTGCTTTGAATAGGCTTTGGCTAAAGAAACACACAGACATTTTTTGATTGCAGCTAAAAAATGAGCAGTCTGGGATCCAAAGATAAAAGACCAGCAATCTTCCAGTCCTCTTCCCTGTATGTGTTTTTATCTTTGAGATTGTAAAAATAACTAGTCGCCTAATCTTGTTTTGCAATTATATATTTTCCTATTTAATATATCGGCATAATTTCAAGTTAAAATGTCTTTTTTTCTGGATTGTGCAAGTGTCTAATCTTATGTTAGTCTTCTGCTTTACTAAAAATAATACAGTAAGAATGTAGGAAGAAAATATTTTGTTTTGAAAATGGCCAGGTTGGAATATGAGCACCCTGATTCTGCATAGCACACCCTGGTTTTAAGGCTACTTAAAACATAAAGTAAAGTGATCTTCAGATCCTACCACTGACTCAGTCATGTCTATCGCAGAGATATGTGATTAATTGTTATAAAATCTACAATAAGTCAATAACTAGCCATGGCCACTAGTACCTTCACTTAAAGTTACGATCTCCAGCCTTCACGGTTCGTAAATCTGCTCATTCTGTTATTGGGGTGAATGCTGTCTGTAGACAAAACTCTCCATAGTCCTCAGCCCCTTCTCATTTCACAGCAGTAATGTATTCATGCTCATCCACAGCCATCATCCATGGTCACTATCACTGCAGTTTAACACTTTTCAAGATGAGCAAATCTCTGTTTTTGTTACTTTGCTAAGTGAATTGATTAAGTGCTTTTCAGGTTTTTCATGTTCTTAACTGCGATGGGCAATATTTCTGTAAGCATGGGCATAAGAGAGCAGTGCTTAAATGCAGGCTTTAGGCTGTCCATTCCACACAACACACTAATGTAGATTGTCTGGTTACTCTGATACTTAAACAGTATATTACAATTTTCAGTAAGAATGTGATCACAAATGTCTCTATTTTGAACTGATAGGTTCATTTTATTCTGAAAGTATATCTGAATGGCAAAAGGAAAAGCAGACAAAAACCCTTTTTTAAAAATTCAGTTTGATTACTGTACATTAAAAACAATGTAATAATTTAATCTATACATTTATTAAAACTTTATTATTATTATTATTATTATTATTATTATTATTAGTTGTAGTAGTATTGCATTATCCTATTTGAAGCAAAAACTAGAGAAATTAATTCTAAGTGCTTACAGTCCGGTATGTTTTTGCTTTTGAATTTTTGCTGTTTCATGTTGAACCAGTAACACTGCTTTATCGTAATTTAGGTTAATTTATTAAGGTTCAACCTTGTGAGAAATTAGTGTTATTTATTGTCTTCTTTCTTTTTCCCATTTGCAGCAGATGCAAAAGAAATGTCCAGATGCGCTTAACTCCTCTGTGGAGTTTGGAGACACTTTTGCAAATCTTCAAGAGAAAGTCAGACAGAAACTTTGTGCTCTGAGGACACATGGAGTGCAGAACAAATGTTTTAAAGATACCACCTTCAGGCTTGTTCTGAGAGAGCACCAACCTCAACAGCCTTTCTCTGAAAAAGCAGTGCAATCAGGAGAACTCCCAGCCTCCCAAGCCATTAAGGCGCTGCAGGAAATGGAAGCTGACTTTCAGGCAGAGCTGTGTGAACTGCAGCAAGCCTGCAGGAACAAGGTTTTGGAAAATGTGGGCAGGTTGGAGGGGATGATTTTTATCCCGCCAATGAAGAAGTGAACACCATAGTATTCATCAGGGCTTTAAATGACGACTGGCTCACTTCTTTGTGACTGCAGCACCACATCTCATCAAACTTTTCCCAGCTGGCTGATTCTTCTTCTTCTTGTAACACAGATTTCTCAAAATAGAAACATTTTGAAAATTACAAGAACTCACTAAGAAACACTTCAGAAAACAGTAGGAAAGAGTCATTCAATTCTTCCACTGAACTCTTAATGGATTTACAGTAGTGTGTTAAGTAGTAACAATAAAAAAGCATGTGTTTTAGCATTAATAAAATTACTAATTATACATGAAATGTATAAGAATGGATCAAACCAAGTAAAGTCTTGGGTACCTGGGTATTTTTTCCATGTTAAGTTAAACTGTATCTTGTATATTTGACAGATACAGTTTATTCCCTTGACAGAGTTGTCAAGGGAATAAGCTAAATAAATAATTGCATTTTGTATTGGTCTTTCCTTTGTTTTTCTGCTAATCTTGATGATTATTTTAATATGAGTTATAATATCCAGTTAAAATGTTAAAAGTTTTGGAGAAAGAAAAGATCCAAATGTTTTCTAATGAGATGAAAGTAGTATTAGTGTAGGTCACAGTTGTAGTTTTTCATACTGTATGCCAATGTACTGTATACATTTTTTAGGTTATCATAACCTAGTCTATGTCTTTTGTTAAAACGGAATGTTTAAACTGACCATGAACATGTTATACAGAAATTTGGGAAAGTTGCTGATTAAATTAAGGTTTTATAATTTTATTTATTTTTTATGAGAAATTTAAAAAATCAGAAAAAATGTGGTAAGTACTACAAATGAATACAATGCAAGAATATGAATTTTGTACTGCAGATTTTAAATAGTTCCATCCATCCATTTGTTTTTTAACCATTTTATCCTATATAGGAAGACAGGGGAGCTGGAGCCTATAGGGACAAGCAGAGGGTGCATGGCAGGATATATGCTGAATGGAATGCCAATCTCATGCACACACAAATTGCTCTCACACACACACACACACAATGCTCTCACATTCACTAGTTTTACCTCTCACATACACAGAAAACGCTGTCACATTCACTAGTTGGCAACACCACCATTACGTCGAAATAAAGTACTTATTTTGGCTTCGGTAGTTGCATGCTGTGTTGATGGAAGAACATTCATCGCGGGCGTCATAGCTGATGACAATGAAGCTATTGCTTCTGGTGTGGCTAAGATGTTATTAATTAAAGATATACTGTAGCTTGGTTTAGTGCTTTTGACTGTTGAGATTGATTTCTTTCGTGCATCTTGGAGCACAATAGAAAATTATTCGGCCAATCACATTGTGCCAATTAGACAGACCGTCTACATTGGGTCATAATTCACCTCTCACATACGTGAAATGCTCACACTCTCCATTTGACCTCTCACATACACACACAAAATGCTCTCGCATTCATTAGTTTTACCTCTCACATATAAAATGCACTCTCATTCACTAGTTTTGACTCTCAAGTTCACATTGTTAAGGAGTGTTTTATGTATATGTGCAAGGTAAAACTAGTGAATGTGAGAGCATTTTATGTGTGTAAGGTTAAACTAGTGAATGTGAGAGCATTTTGTGTGTATGTGTGAGGTAAAACTAGTAAATGAGCGTTTTCTGTGTATGTGAGAGGTAAAACTAGTGAATGTGAGAGCGTTTTTTGCATATGCGAGAGGTAAAATGGAGAGTGTGAGAGGATTTTATATGAATGTGAGAGGTAAAATGGAGAGTTTGAAAGCATTTTGTGTGTATGAGAGGTAAAATTTGAATAATTGTCTAAACAGCACCTTATAATTTCACAGTCAAGGATCTTGTTAACATTTTATTTTACACCTTGAAGTACCTGGCAGATAGTGTTCGAACTTTGTGTCCAGGCTAATTTTTAAAAGGAGAAAGGAATGATTTTGTTTCTCCCAATGTTCAGATATTACAGAATCATTTCTGTCCGAGTCCAAATGTTTTTAGAATTTTAGGGTTCATTGTTTGTTTTTTGGTACCCAGTATATAGTATGTTGTTACGCACCTTCATGCTCTGAATTGGTCATTCTAAATCACCAATTTGTATATAAAGAAATATGTTTATAAAGAAAATGAAACTCTGAAGAAGAAAAATATGCGAGCAGTTCTTTATTAGCTTTCAGAAAATGGTAACAGTTGGAAGGGTATAGAATATATTAACCAGTAATTTGATGTATTCTTTTACCTATGATAAGAATAGGAACGTGAAACAGAAATAGGGGCATTGAACTCTAATTATTGTTGTTATTTCTATGGAAAAACCTGCAGTTTACTTGCTGAAGGGATACTTTAAACATTTTGACCATAGGCCATTTGCTCCCTGGTGCCCTGCTTTGTGGAAAGTGGAGACAGCACAGCTATCACAGTAAAGAGGAGCCTCTCTTTGTGGGAGTGAGGTAAGATGGTGCTAGTCTGAATTCCCCACAGACAATATGCATGGGCTGGACTGGCGAGGGAATATATATTTCTTCTACTAAAAGTTCAAAGCTCTTTTATCTGCGCATCAAACAACCTGGAAACACACAGCAGGAGACCTATCCATCATGCATCAACTACCCATCAACTTCTGTTTTTTTTCTGATGTTTTACTCCTTTTAGTACAAGCAACACTGAACAAAGCAACACTTTGATTGATGATTGAATTATTTATTTAAAGCACGTACAATTGCTCTGGAACTTTGTTGTCCTGAATGTCTGTTGAAGGCAAAATGACTACATAAAATCAATTGGTACTGTATATCTTGCTGTTGATATATTTTTTTTAGAGAACAGTTGCTTGTTGGCACTGCTTTCTTCTAGAACTTTTTAAATAAGCGCAGTCCCAATTAAAATAAAGTGCTTACTCATAAATGCATTCACCTTTTGAACTGCATGCAAAGTACTCCTAGGGAACCTTCAATGAAATTTATTTTGAAATTTCACATATGTTATGCGTCACAATTAGAGGGAAGTTGTAATTTGCCATCAGCCAGCAAATCTGACGCTCACACAAGTTGTTTTCAGAACACCTTTGAGTGCTCTTATGTGTTCTTTCCTCCAAGAGTGTAAAAGGTGAAGTCTTTGCAGTTAAGGAGCTTGTTCTGATTGTCCTCTGTGATTGCACACATTGGAAGTACATGGCTATGCAGAATCATGGAAAGAAGCCTATACTCCAATATGCAAAGCCAAAGTGGAGTTTGAAATAGCAAATTCATTTCCTGTGACCACAACTCAGTGACTGCAGTGTTTTCTCTTTCACATGACTGCAGGGCTCACAAACACACTGCTTTGACATTTGATGTAAGTGTTTAATTATTTTGTTGTAGAATTAGGATATTATTTATGAGACATGTTGTATTTTATTTTATGTTCAATTGTTGCCTTGCATGTTGACTCATGAATTAAAAGGGTCTTCCATCATCTGGGTAATTGAAATGGTGTGGAAACTGAGGTAATCGTTTTTTATGCAAGATTAAGCCTTATTATAATATATTTTTTTCTAGTTGTATTCTAATGTAAAAACTGTGGTATTGGCCTAGCATAGTGAAAGATAACATGCTGTATACATATTCAGTTTATCTGACAGGCAAATGTCAGTCTTCAGTCCTCTACAGGTTTCTGTTTCAGATCTTTCTCCAGGCGTCTGTCATTAAGATTTCTAAGAATTTGTTTGGTGACTGAAGGTATATTTTACTTGCTAAGAGTGCTAGAAAGTCTTCCATATCCATTTTATAACATCAGTGTAATTGGCTGCTTGAAAGTATTACATTGCACTCCTCCCTCAGTGAAACAGATTATGTTCTTTTAGTAGATACAATCCCTCAGTCTCCCTCAATTCAGGAACATCACTAGGTATGAAAAGAATGAATGGCTGAAAGCTAAGTCTAACACCTTGGGTCCCATTTCCAGGAACACATCAGGGTTATGTGAGGGCTTGGCCAACACCCCACTTCTTTTTCAATTGCTTAGATTGTCATCACCTACCTCAAAGAGATAAACACTATATGATATGAGAATAGATTATATTTAAGCAGGTGTGTAGAGCGTCCCTGCTAAGGACTTTCTAACCAAAGTTAGGTTCTAGCGCAATATCTCCCATAGTGATCTAACACGTCAGAAACCATGTTTTGAACATAATGCTCACAATAAATCCACAAAATGTTGGAAGAGTATTATGTCGATACTTCTGTAACTGTGTAATCATTTACTAGGCCCAGTTCATGACCTGCGCCATTCCAAATAATGTCATGTTGATGTTAAATTTAGCTAACAATGATACAAGTGATTCTGAGTCTAAAGTGATATACAGTGTTTATGCAGTACAGACCTTTTTCTGATTTGGAATGTCTCTGATCCTGAATTTGAAGTAAAAAAAGGAAATCTAATGCATATCAGAAATCAGACTTAAGAAAGAGCAGGTACATGTTTTGGATATTATAGTTTCTAGTTAACAGTTCATGAGTAAGATATATACATATAGCAATTCATTATTACCCTCATGTTACCAAATTGGGTGACTTAAATCCATCTGGCCAGTTTTTTACAGCAGAGATTCCCAATTACACACAGAAGACCCCCCACACTGATGGACTGTCTTTTTAGAGAAGCTTACAATCTATTAGCTGAAGTTACATTTTCAAGGCATCATCAACTCAACTGCTGGTGGTTTTGAGTTGCTTATAAATTGTAATACTTTAAAGACAACTTCAACAACTGAAAACATTTAAATAGTTTAAATTCAATTCACATCATGAGTTCAATTAAGAGTTAAATTACATGAATGAGAACAAAAACCAGCAAGTGTGGTTTTCCGAAAATCATGTACTGTAGATAACATAGGCTGTGCTTTTAAAAGCATGTAACTTTTTATAATGCAAAAGATACAAAACATGATAGAAAATAAGTATATGGTGGCCTTTTCTTTTACATTTTGCTTACATTGCTGAACCAATATATTTTGTTAAGGGAAACATAAAAAAGCACTTGTCTAAGGTCCAGCTGAATGGATATCTTTATAAGTGATATAATGGATAATGGATATCACTGATATAAGTGAGCTCATAACAGATTGTGGCTCTGGTGTCATGAAGGCAACAGCTGACCTGTCTAATGTTTCAGTTCGGACTTCTAGGATTTACAAATAGCAGATTGCAGTTTTGACAATTAACAATTGTGTGACCTTCAATCAAGATAGTCATTGGTTAATTAGAAGAGTCTTTAAAATGAGGCACAGCAGGTCTAAATGAGTAATTGGCACATAGAGGGAATTAGACAAAACTTGGAAAAAAAGTGTTCCCTAGCCTGGAATGAGGAAAAGTGAGATTTCTGAAAGGAGTCTCATCAGTAATGGCTTGAGCTTGCTTGCAGACCTGTGGGACCCAGGGAGCAAGAAAAGCTTGAGAAAATATATTTTAGGCTGTACTAGGGGACAGGTTCTGAACAGGTGGCCAGCTGACTGGAGCTGTTAGAACCTGGAAAAGGGGTAGCACACACTTTCTCCCTTCAGCTGAGAAAGAGTCGAGTCAAATGTACTCCCTGAGACTTAATATCAGCAGAAAAATGGTTGGTCTCACAGAGTATCAGATGAGAGGAAAAAACTGCTGTGTCAAGGATTAAAGTGTTAGCTATAGAGAGGTGTTCCTGGCCAAATGGGCTCAGTGGGGAAAGTTACTGATTGGGGAGGGGTGTTACTGGTTGTTAATGAATAGTAAGAGTGAAGACTGGAGTTATTTATTTATTATTTTAGTTGAGATTGTGATTGGGCAACACATAATTAGTCTAATGTCATTGCCTAATGTGTTAAAGTGAATAGTGAAGATTATTAATTGGGCCATAAAGAGTTAATTGGGTTGAATACACCAGTGCCTGGAAATTAATGAAGACTGTGAGTGACAAGTCAATGAATAGATCTAGTAAATGTGATGGACATGTTAAGTGCTTTGTAACTAATGAACACAGGGAAAAATGAGAAGTTAGTGACTTGTGTAAGTAGGACCAAGTGAAGCGCAGCCAGGAAGGACAGTACAGTCTACCCTGAGAGGGGAACAGCATGATAGAGGGGGGATCCAAGAAGGGTTCTAAAAGATTCTGTAGATGGACAACTTTAAATGCACAAATCTATGGAGATACATTAGCAGTGTTGAAACTAGAGTTGGGGCATTAAATCTGGTTTTATTAATCAATAAAGTGCTTTATTAATCAATAAAGTGCACTCTATTGATTAATAAAAAATGGCAATTTTCCTGTAATGCCAGTTTTAACAGAATGTTTTTTGTAGTTTACATCAATGTATATGTTCTGTAGATATGGGTTGCAACATTGATGCTAATAATAAGACAAGTAATACAAAGTTAGAAGGTAGTCATAGCTATTCTGTATTAATTGAGAATAATTTTTAAATTTATTTTTGTGAACAAAAAAAATTACAAACTGACATACACACTTCCCCACCTAGAGCAACCAACAACTACTTTGCTCTGAACACAACCCTCTTGAAAAGGAAGGAAAAAAGAAAAAAAAATGAAGGCTTTCTTCTTTATTCCATATGACTTAGCCTTCTGGACTGAGGTGACCAGTTACTGTATACATCAAGCAGTGTGGGTACAGAAGGAAATACTGGGCCCCCTGCCTCTGTGATCTCCTGTCCATGATGGGCTATTTTGGCTATTTCTGAACTGTATCTGGGTAGAAACACAGCAGGAATACCTCTGCCAAGCAAGCAGGGCTGGATTCCTGCTGTACTTAAAAAAAGAGTTGTGTCAGTGTGTCTGTGAAGTTTGAAAATAGGAACCTAGGGCATGTCATGGCCTTCAGAAGAGTGACTTTCATACAGTACATTTGTGCACTGACGCAATGAATAAGGCTCTTTGTTTGGGACTGGGAACTACACAAGGATTGCTGTATCCAGGAATACAACTGGTCATTATGTTCACCACTTTACCTGGATCTGTCAAAAAGAATCTTAGCTGTTAAAAGCTGCAGCACAAGGATCAACTCCAATCATTAATATCCGTAATTCCAGCCTCTTGAACACTGGAATTGCCCAATGTATTAACCTTTTCATTTAAGTTATACTTCTTATTCAAGAACACATATTTTCACCATTTGGGATATTTTCTTTAGCCCTATACAGTCCTTTGTTTAATCTGCAGGAGGCATGTTCTGCACTTAGTGCCTGGATGATCAAATGCCCCAGCTACTTAGGATTTATGTCTTGTCACCTCAGACAATAGCTGATGGTGAAATGTAGAAAAAGAGCTTAGATTTCTATTGATGCATTTTGAAGTTTGACTTCAGTACTTACACTCACAAGGCATCTGAAATAATTGTGGGCTGTCATCATGCTAATCCCTCTCTTCTATGTGCTAATGTTTTCTTTTTCAAAGACCAAATGGGGGTTGTTACACAAAGCACGTTTAACAGGATTTTCTCAAATTATCCAGATTGAATTCTCCCAATGACCGACTTCAGGATTACTCTGGTTTCACGAATGCAGACTCTGGTTTGAGGTATCCAATTAAAGTGATTCAGGTTAAAAATGTCTGACTGTGCATTCACACCACAGTTCGCAGCCAAGGAGAGTTGCGCATCTGACCTTCATCCATGCCAGCAAAACCACAGCAAAAAAACATGCATCTTCATCCAGTGACCATGAATTTCCGCTCTTCAAGGAAAACTATGAGGATACAATCTGTTGTAATAGTAAAGAGGTACGCTGCGGCTACTCTAAAAGCCAGAGATGACACCTACAGGTAGCAAAGAACAGACGCTAAATTGAATGTGGAAGTTAATTATCAATCATATAAATCAAGATGTGGTCTGGGTCAGTAATTCGTCGAACAAAGCTGATAATAATAAGCAGAAATGCATGAAGGTAATAGATTCTAATATGCAGGGACATGCTCTGAGTTGGTTGATGAGCTGAAGGAAAAAATATTTGCCACAAACAAACCATGCATCAAAAAAATGTTGCATTTGCACATTTGCAAAAGTGCTCTTGTGCAGCACTCTGTATGTGGAACCTACTGCCCCAAAACGGTACTTTAGAAAGTCTTAACACTCACTTACAGACCTAACTTTTTGAATATAGGATTTATATTTGGTCTAGATCTATTTTTACTGGATCAATTTAATGTGTTAATTTCTTTTTACATCTTTCAGGTGTATGTTCTGTTGAATAGCACTGATGGTTTTGAAAAACTCTCAGAAATAAAATGTACTATTGTTGTGATGGTGATTTGGTTCCAGCAGCAGAGTGGTACAGTAGTGTAATTGTTAAATCTGCTGTCTCATAATTGCAAGATGTTGGGTTTGATTCTGGTTCTGAGTGCTGATCTGTGTATAGTTTGCATGATGGTTTAACAGTATGTAAGCATGTCTTTTCTCCAGAGGATCTGTCTTATTTCACCTCCAGCAGTCATGCAGGTTACATTTGACTGGCTAATCCAATTTGTTCATTTTTGCAAGTGATTGATCCCAGTTTGACTAGTACTGCTTATTAAACAAAAAGAGAATCATATGAGAATCGATAGCCTGCTCTCAGTTGTAGCTGTTGTTCTATGCACTTCCTCTCTCTCGTTCCTTTCTCTTATTTTGGATTTCTGAGAGAGAACCCAGCATATCAGAAATGAGTGCACACATTCACACTTCTCATTTATACCGGTCACAGTTGTTCACATCCTGGAATATTTGAGCTAATCTGTTTTTTTTACATATGTAAATTAATACAGTATGAATTGCACATTGGCGCATTGATTAGCATTGTTGCCTTGGAGTACTGTTGTCCTGGGTTCAATTCTGGACCTGGGTGCTATCTGTGTAGAGTATGTATGTTCTCATTGTGCTCCTGTGGGTTTTATCCAGGTGCTCCAGTGTCCTCCTACAATCCAATCCAGTTATTATATTATAATGGTAGTTTGCCTAGAATTTAAACTTAGAATAAATAACAAACAAGACACTGAGATTGAGTCTGATTTTATTCAAGTGAGTGACAGCTTAAAGATGCTATTATTTCCATGTTAACTGGTTTGTGACACCTGGCAAATTAGTGTTAAGAAATTAAGTGTAACGCAGCAAGATTTGCTTGGAATGTTGCCAAGTGACTTGAAATAAATGTGGATGCTGGCAGCATACGCTCATTCAATTTTAATGTCTTCAGTCTGTTTTCAATGTATTGCTGAAGACTAAATAAAAACCCTTGCAAACCTGCTTTGTCCTATTAAGAATAATTGCCACAACATTCTTCTGAATTTTATGGAAAGGCGATGTGAATAACTGCAATTAATTGTGAAGACTGTGGTATCTGGTGGATATAAACCACTAATTAGGGCTTGGGCCAGTTTACACATAATAGAAGTCAGCTTCAGAAAAGGAGTTCGACAACCCTTAAGATGTACAGTGACTGAAAAGGAACCATTGATATTTTAAAGGTGCACTAGTAAAGCTTCAAGGGGAATAATTTTGACAGATCAACTTTAGGGTCAGAAAATAGCATTTTCCAAGTAATGTTTTTAGTACCTGCTTTGCTAGGAGGCCTTTGAATTTTGTCTCTCTTACACAGTACACAGCAATTGATGGGGAACCATGTTACTCAGTCCACAATTAAATATCTTGCTGGACCCATTTAACTCAAATCATAATTCATTTTCTTGCTGGAAGACTCTGTCCTTGTGTGCAATGTGCAAGGGCACTAGGAAACAATATACAACAATATAGTGTCTCTCATCGCTCTGTCATTGCCATTGCCAAATTACCAAGACCAATAAGAACCTCTGGGGTGGAACACAGTAGCAATTCTGAATCATCAAAGCACAAATACCAGCAAGAATCTGAATGAAAATGAAACAAGAAACAAAATTCCATTTAACTTAAAACCATATGGCAAGACATCTGTCTCCAAAAAATTCTTTTTAGAATGGAAAAAAGGGATAAAAGTAGGTAAAAAAATCTCTTATTAGTCATCTCCATACTTTTTTTCAGATAAAATGTTTGAAGTTGTGATCAATGCGCTCTCCTACAATGGATCAGAGTCATCTTTCTGTCACCAGAAGTCTACAGTATGCTCTCAGTCACAAATCTGCATGACAGTAGAGTAAAACACAGCATTAAAATTAATAATAATCCTATGAGGGAAAAGTCTTCCTTGTACTACAATACATGGCATGATTTTTTTTGGAAAGGATTTTGAGGACAAGAAGTTTTAGATACCAAAACAATCTTTATTAGCAAAAGTGGCAAAACTTTAGTCGATTCAACAAGAGCACAAAGCCGTTACTTTATGTTTTATTCTTATTTCCCAGATGATCTTGTTTTCTATCCTCCTTTTACCTTTATTATTTTTATTTCTTTCATCAAGTGTCTGTTCTTTAATGCATCAAATGTGGGTAATAACATATTGAAAATGGATATGCAGTGAAACAGATTTGCATCCTCTTCTTCACCTATCCCTTATCCCAACTATCCCACATTGTAACAGAGCTACTTCAGACTGGGGTTATTTGTGAATAGGGGGCTCCATTCCAAACTCTAATGGTCCAAACAATTTAGTCGATCACTGTCTTTGTTGGAAGGGCGTAAACTAGAGCAACTGGAAAATAGCCACTCAAATATGGTGAGAACATGCAAACTCCACACCAAAGACATCCAAACCAGAAACAAAGCAAATACCCAAAAACTGTGATGCAGAAGCCAGAACACTCATGCTTCCAAGTTTCAAAATTAGTATCAACACAAGAAAATTCACAAACAAGAGGTCAGTTCATTTTGCTCATTTGGGCATTGAGTAGCAGACTGAATCTAAAATTTAATCCAATTACTTTATTTGTTTGAAAAATCTCACATTTCAGACCTGAAATACTAGGCTGATAAATATGTTCCAGATATCTACAAATTATTGACTAAGAAGACTCTCCTTTAGTCCCTTGTAAATAAAATCTCTACTAGTTTCCAGTTATGGCCTTATGTGCATGTTTCACGACTGAAAATGAAATAATCCCCTGGGCTAATCCTATTTATACAGTATATACCCCTTAGAATTTCATATATGTATCTTTATTATTCATATGCACGTTTTGCTTTATACCTAAGCATTTTGTTTCCTCTTTCATTAATCCTTACATCCTTGACAGGGCTACTGTATTTCCGAATATACTAGATCCCATAAACATGTGATAAAGAATTCCTAAAGTGTCTAATCCGGCCAAGTGTCCAGCCACAAGCACAAAGAAATAGTGCTGTTTCCTTTTCTTTACAGGAAGTGTGCTGGAGTATATTTTTTAACACAAATCCAGTCTTGTATCTCTCTTTCTTGTTAGCCATTTTTTGGTCTCTATCACAGTATTTGTTAGTATTATATTCTTTTTCTCCAGCCCTCTTGGTATTCCTACCTCATTGGCAGATTTGCCAAGACAACATTCATCCTCAGCCACTGTCTGTCAATTATTAGGGATGAGGTTGGAGGTGGTGTTCAATTATGGGAGTATTTCAGTTGGATGTCAGTTGTGGCAATTTAGTGATCATATGATGGATAACAGTAAATCAGTGGCCATATTAAAATAGTCATGTGGAATGTCTTCTTCACCCAAGTCTCTCCTTAGCTTTGCAATCTGGGCTTTCTACTTCAACTGTAAATGTGATATCTTATCTTCCTTGCCGCTGGCTGGCAGATTGAAAAACCATTGATGAAAAGCAAGAGAGAGTTGAGGCTGATGAAAAAGTAACACTTAATAATGATAAAAGGTGGAAGGTAACTTTTATGATTACACAGGGCATAGTTTTATTGCTCATTATTAAGGTGATGTTGAAAGAATGCAGAAAGTACTTCTTTATTGCTTCTTATTAAAAAAGGCAAGTTAGGATCCAAAAACGTATCATGACTTTGTTTTGGAACTCATGTTATTCAATTTGTAATAGAATGTAGTCTCTTAATGATGTTTTTCACACTGTTCTTGCTGTCTTCCTGCTATGGCATTTCTACTGAACTGTGGCAGGTTGTAAATGTATGTTTTTCTTCCAAAATCCTGCATGTCTTACTTATGAATCATACAAATGATCAGATCTAATATGATCCAAACAATTAAACCATAATCAAAAAGGATGAGTAATTGTTAATACTCAACTATACTTCCAGGATTTTTATTAAAAGAAACTACTTTAGGCTATGTACTGTACCGTATAATTTATGACAAGATGACAATATTTATAGACAGCCTGCTAGTTTAGAAACTATCATCTGTTACTTGAATTCTAAGTGAATGAAGTGATTCAGACAGACATTTTAGAATTATTATAATGGTCACACTCCACAATGAGCAGTGGGTTTGAATCTTATCAAGTCTGTTTGTGATGTACTGTATTTGCTTAGGAATACTGAGGCACAAAATAAATCCAACACTCTTTTTATTGGCAGATTGGATATCAAGCAGCTTAAAGACAGGGCTGAGCAATCAAATGGCAGTAGTGAGAAGGAGGTGGCTGGCTCACCAATGGCAGTGAGAGGTGGCAGGGATATCCAGTGGATTTCCAAAAGAAAAGATTCCAGTTTTGTGATGAACCTTGGAAGGAAATACAGCAAATTCCTAGGAACCAGCAGTAAGCAATAGGACGCGCTGGCTGGCTGGCTGATGCAATGTGTTAGCACAAGGATCACTGCCATTGAAGGTCAAAAGGCCAACACTTCTAATATTGCTGAGTTTTCTTTCCTCCAAAATGGGTCATACCTTATGGTTTCATCATTCTCATTTTTTATCCAACATGTTCTTTTTCATTTAGCCTCAGTTCCAACCATTTAGATGATGCACAGTTTTAACGTGTAATAAAGAAAAGTTTACCACTTTTCACTGTACAATAACATCCAGTCAGATCGCTCCAGCACAACTCAGAAACATAGATCAAATCAAGCTCTATGGAGAAAGGGAATTCTTATTTAATACATTTGGATCTTTTTATTGCTGTTTCATCAACAATAGACAGTATAATACAATCTTTACTATTTTAATTGTTTTATATGTAAATCTCACTAATTCACATTATATTAATATTTATAATGACATTTGTTTGATGTCTTTTACCTTTTACTTCTTCAAAATCCCCTCCTTTGGGCAAAGGGAAAGTCATCTTATTTAATACTAGGACAATCTTTTTTCGTTGTGCCCAGTGTGAGCAAACATCAAATCATCAATTTGTATAGAGGGATACAGAGTGTCTGATAATTGCTCCTGCTTGTTCACTTGACCTTGTCTTTCAAGTAAATAGGACCTCTTTCGCTGAAAGAAATAAGAACATGGATTTTGTATCGAACTCCCAGGACTGAGAGACAGGTCATATCCTCACCATTCATTTGCTTTGTAATTCCTTTTATTATCCTTTATAAACATTTTCAAAGGACATGAAATGAGTGATTTCAATTCTAAAAATACATGTGTAGGAACATTAGACCAAACACTAAATTTATTGATTTATGATGATACTTCTATGTTAATTTGTATTAAATGAATGTAATCACAAAGAAAAATGGGTTAGAATTTCAGCTTGTTCAAGATTTAAAATATTATAATGCTGAATGCAAAGATTCTAGGAAAATCTTTTATGTGGGCAATGAATATATTTCCTTTACTTTTAAGAATATTGCTGTATTTTGAACATTTGTACTGGAAGGTCAATATTTACGCTCGTGCACTTACCAGAAGACAATAAAGCCTACACCATAGCACCATAGCCTCACTCCATGTGTGAATTTATAATTTTTCAAAAACACTCTATTAAGCACAGATCAAAGAAATAAAAGCTAACCATTACCATAGATGTGGTATCTGATAAAGATTGACAGCCATTGAAAATATTAAGTCTTTGTTCCATCTGTCTTGTATCCAGGAAACTAATAATGAAAAGCACTTACCTGTGCATGAAATGAAAATAACAGGCTCTGTTTGATGGATGAGCAGGAGCAATGTATTTCTTTATCAGTAATAAAACAAAAGATTCCATATCCTAACCAGGTCATGTGATAATGGCTTCATCTCATGTGGCTTTTATCAAGGATTTGTCCATAAAACATTTCAACAATCAGTGGAATTAAATCTGTATTTTGAGTTGTAAACATGTAAATTGGTTTTGCATTTTTATGCTCACCAGTTTGGAATCTTGTGTTGTTAACTAATGTAGATCACCAGACACAGTCCAGGAGAGATGAAGGGATCACAGATATCCCCCAGACACATATTCTCATTTTAATAAATTAAAGGGGCACACTTCATCCACCACGACAAGAACCCATCTAGATAACACAAAGCAGCAGAACAACTGTACTAGCAGAACAGTTAGAGATACTAAAGGTTGCTTCACTAAATGAATTAGTATGGAAATTTAGAACAACCAGATTATACAAACCCAGAGTAGCATTTAGCCAGGATTATAAGGGGTTAACTAGACAATGAGGCCTACAAAAATCTAAGTATCTCATGATTTCCCAGGCCTGGTGTCACTTGGTTATGTGAAGAATCATGATAAAGAAGGCTAAGGGAATAGCTCAGGTGTAGCCAACCAATCAGCAGACACAAAAGGGCAGGGCTCTGCACTTGTAACTAAAATGTTGTGGGTTCATATCCTAAATGGGGCACTGTTATTGTACCATTGAGCAAGATACTTCACTCATATTGATTATATAAAATGCCTAATTGTGTAAACTAGAATAAATTTAACTGGTTGTGGCTAAAAGTGTCAGCCAAATGAATGTTGTGTTATTTTAAAAAAAAATCTATAGCTCATAACTACTGTACAAAAAATAACAGTAACAGCATATTTATTTTTCATCAATATACTGTAATATATGGGAAAATTCTTAATTTCTTATAATATATTAGAGTTGATACACCCATATTATTAAAATAATATTCTAAGGGTAGTAATTTATTGTGAAACTCCTAAATTTAACAATATATCATATTTCAATATTTCATAGTCTTGGTATAACAAACATCAATACAATCAGATACATACTGTATTCCTTATTAAGATTACTTGCATGTGTTCTTCTTTATTTGAAATCCTAAAATTTAGATGACAGAAAAAGTCATTATTTATGGTCTGTGTATGTATTTCAGTCAGGATGTGGTTTTTATGGTAAGTCTCTACTACTAAATGTCAATGAGACGCAGGATAAAGCTCAGGCTGTCTCTGACTGCGGTGCTGAGACCATTACAGTCATGGTTCATGCTAAATGGAATGCGGGGGGGGGGGGGGGGGGCAATGCTTTTAAGTAGGATAAAAAACATATTAACAATTCTATTTGCGTATAGTAGTGCTTTCAGAAAAATCAGAAATGCACATAAATTAAAAAAAAACTATCTCAAAAGAGTTGATTTTCAGAAGGTTCCTTAATACTGAAATATACTAAATCAATTTGACACATTGTTGTACGAGGAGTAATACTGTATCTACAGTATTTAGCATCATCCCCATTGCCAAAGATGGTAAAGCCCCTTAAAAAGCAATTGAGAAGACGGCATTTAGACCATCTGATTTATTTGATTCCTAATAGCTGATTGATCCCTAAGTAAATAGAGAGAGTCACAATAGGAGGATCTGGTAACTGTAGACTAGCACAACAGCAGGAATTGTTGCTTCCAGGGTTTCTGGCAACATGGAAAAGCAAACGACAGTAATCCCATGTTGCCAAGAGAGACAGAGCATCAACATTTTATCTCATTGAAGCATGCAGGTCTACCTCCTGTGTCATGAATATAATTTACCAAGAAAAAAATAACGTAGTTTATTAATTATAAGTTCATTATTCTCATTATATATCAAAAGTGTGTATGTGACAAGTTTGAACGGGTATGCATGATGCACTTTTATACTGTGTATGTGGTTTCCTTAGAGAAAATGAAACTTATAACATATCATTGCAGTTAGACAATTCCCATGTAATAAATCCCTAAGTCTGGGCATGCAGACAGGACATCAGTCAGATTCAATTGAAGTTGAATTCCAGCTTCAATTATTTGAATTCTTTTACAGAGCATATGGCCAAGCACATATACTATGTGGATTAGCTTTGCATACTCACTAAACTCATTAATCATAGGAAACCACCAAGAAATAAGTACATTAAGATATAGATATTTTGTAATATCATTGTGATGCCCTGACATGCCCCAGTGCTCCTGCAATTAACTCATCCAATTCCATGGCGCATTCCACATGTGGAAGGAGCTCAGGACCATCTTTAACAAGATCAGGCCAGGCTTATCAGCCTTCTTAGGGAACGTCACATACTATTTAAGCCCTGAGGGATCATTCCTCTGGGCTCAGACATTAAGTCAATAACCCTAGTGTGTTTGCCCTCTATTTCAGGTTTGCAGAAGGTAACACTAGTTTTCCCCAGTTTCTGGTCTCCCAGCTCCAGTTCCCAGACCTTCCCACTGCTAATCACTTATCAACCCTCCGTGACCTCATCCCAGTCCCGTCTGCCTTTCCTGCGCATCTCTCCTGCCTGCCGTTTTCATGCCTGCTTCATCTGCATATCTCAGCCGTCCACCATCCCTCCTTCTATTTCCAATTATTATTATCCAATACACTCCTTAGTCTTCACTGCTGAACAGGCTCCGTAAATAATTAATTTGCTGTGCCCCTTTTCCACCCATGGGTCTGGCATAACAATCATTCAGTCATCAATGTGACATGATGAACAGATGCTGTCCTAAAATCTATTTGTGTGTTGGTCTTTAAAATTTAGTAAAATGCTGTTCTACTTCTCTAGTTTCCTTACATTTGATTTGTTTTCCTTACATTTACTGTAATTTATCTAACTCTTAGAACTTAAAAGTTTCAAAGTGATTTGTGCTTCAAAAGGTTGCATGCAGGCTATCTTTCAATTTGTTTTTCTCCCAGACAAAATATACATGTCATTTGCTTTTCTTTCTATAGCTAGAATACTGTACATACTATTTAAATATAAAGAAGTACACATTTATATAACTAAAAGAGATGTTTAAATATGCACCTGATAACAGCTTTAAATACCTTGAGTTTATTTGATGTCATAAAACAGGGTTGATTTAATTAATTCTAATTAACAGAACATTGTCTAAATTGATACATCAACTAAAATCACTGTCAATTATTGCATGCCCTGTCATGGTGGCAGCACTACAAAATTAAGCAATTGTTCTTGCCGTGACAGCTGTTCTGTGCCCTGCCCTCCTCCATGGGACATTTGCACTCAGGAAGAGAGCTGAAGGCCTTGACTTTAGATTAACATTTGCATGAGTCACTTAAAGGGTACACTAGCAACACTTTGAAAGATGAACTTTTGTTTCTTCTCATACAGATCAAGTTCTGGTTTACAGGTTTTAAAACCTCCTTGTCAGTGCAATGCTCTAGCTACACCGAAAAAATGTAATGGAGTGTGCAAATAGAATCTTTATAGAAATTTATTTCTGGAGGCTTCGTTATACAAAGTCTGTTTTCTCCTTGTTGATATGTGTGCTTTTTTGGACTCAATGTTTCATTAATAGGATTGTGTAATGGTTAATTAAGGTCTGGATGTTCTCTTTTTTTATGTGGCACTGAAAAGAAGGTTGCGATTCTCATTAAAAGAGCTTGGCTGCATTATTGAGAAGCTAAATAGAGAAGGTGGCCACATACTCAGTCATTGGATACCAGTTGGAACACGTAATTAATGGTCTTCTAGAGCCTCTTTCTCAAGATATTACTTTTTATTCCAATACATCCTTTCCCTCCTAGAACACTGCATGAGAGCTAATAATACAAAACCTATCAGTCCTATCAGTCCAGTCAAGTTCAGCATGAAACATGAGCTCATGTACAAAAGACCATTAAACAACAGAAACATGGTCCTGCATGGATACATTACAGTATGCAAAGAACTGTTGATTTGTAAAACCATTTAACTTCCTTATTTGAACATAGAAAAGAAAATGTGGTTTATGCCTTGAATAAGAGCAAGGTAAGGTTAAAAGCACTTTTCAAAGAAATGTGTTTATTACTCTACTGATTTCCATATGAAGTAAGCTCTTACAGCAATTTTACTGACATTCTGAATCAAAAGTTTAGCCAAACTGGGAATTCACAAAATCATTTACTCTACAACATTGCAAGCACCATTTTTTCTAAAATCTGCATACACAGATTTAAAGGATGTGCTTAAAAAACACTGAAAAAATGAAACATATTCATATGTATTCAACAGTTTAAAATTTTCCTTTCAGACATCAAAGTCCCCATATAAAGCTGTTTTGAATATATTATAGTTCTCTATCAATCTGCCTGTCGGAAGAAGTAGAACACCATCTAATGTGCATACTTACAAATTACAGATCACATGTGAAAGTATTCTTTACCATAATTGTACTTGTACAATAAAAAACTTAAACCTGTGAAGATTCATCAATGATATGATCTTCATTTTCTTATGACCAGATTGATTTTACTTACTGTACATCTATTGTAATCATACAAATTCCCCTATAAGGAGACTCAAAAGAGATTGATTCTTGGACCATATGTCTGAGCATTAACCCATGAAAGCCTTACCAGACAGGTCACAAGATTCCAGAACAAGAAGCATTTACATTTTATTTTTCCCTCATTCGTTAATGTTCTGGGACCTGCAGACAAACAAATGAAATTAAAAAGACTTGCAGGAAGATGGACAGTGATCTTAAAATGCTTTCTTGCAGTGTTGTTCTATGATTAAATCCTATGATTTGTATGATTCTACATAAAGAAACTTGGAATGTGTCTTTAGAAGAGAGGGTAGACCTCTGTACTTTCATTAACTTTTATAGTAAACTATTATAATAGGATTTAATATTTGCCATTTTTTGCTTGAACAAGGCATTTCACTAATTAATAGTAATTCTGCAGAACTGGAGCTCTGAGAAAACATTATGTTAATGCTAAAACATTACTTGTTATTCTCAGTTTCAAACCCCAAGCAAGCAATTGCAAAAAAATGTTGGAACCAAACTATGGAAAAAATGAGCAGACAGAACATAGACTTGCTCTGTGTGTGCTGTCAGTGCCATCATTGCTTCTGTCTTTAGATCTGCTTTCCTGCCTGTCACATCTCAGCCTGAGCTACATGAGCTGTGGCATGAACTGGCTACTGCTACTTTATGTTTTTTTGCAACTAACCTTCCAGTGTTTTTTCTTACCATTAATAATTCCTCAAGTCTAAACAGAGGTTTAATAACTAGGTTGCTAGTAAATACTAAATAAATTGTAAGTGTAGAAGGTCTGAGGGAGTTCTAATTTGCTGTAAAATCAGAAAGTGTAACTGTAAATTGCAAGAGTACTTGACAACGTTTAGGAACCAACCTAACATAATAAGTTATAGTCTCATATAGGGATTCTAAATATACAATATACAATTTATTGATATAACCAAAATATGCATGATAACCATCAATGTAACAAAATAAACTGTATATCTGTGAGACAATCTGCTGTGAACACAAATGTTTGATCATTCACTCAGGAATTACAAAGAACAGAATTAATAACTTCAGAGTCAAATACACATTAATTACAACATATACTGTTCATGGGTTCAATCATATACAGTGGTGTGAAAAAGTGTTTGCCCCCTTCCTGATTTCTTATTGTTTTGCATGTTTGTCACACTGAAATGTTTCAGATCATCAAACAAATTGAAATATTAGACAAAGATAACACAAGTAAACACAAAATGCAGTTTTTAAATGACAGTTTTTATTATTAAGGGAAAAAAATAATCCAAACCTACATGACCCTGTGTGAAAAAGTGATTGCCCCCCCGTTAAAACATAAATCAACTGTGGTTTATCACATCTTTGGAAAGCTGAGTTCAATTTCTCTAGCCACACCCAGGCCTGATTACTGCCACACCTGTTCTCAATCAAGAAATCACTTAAATAGGACCTGCCTGACAAAGTGAAGTAGACCAAAAGATCCTCAAAAGCTAGACATCATACTGCGATCCAAAGAAATTCAGGAACAAATGAGAAACAGAGTAATTGAGATTTATCAGTCTGGAAAAGGTTATAAAGCCATTTCTAAAGCTTTGGGACTCCAGCGAACCACAGTGAGAGCCATTATCCATAAATGGCGAAAATATTGAACAGTGATGAACCTTCCCAGTAGTGGCTGGCCAACCAAAATTACCCCAAGAGCACAGCAACGACTCATCCAATAGGTCACAAAAAACCCCACAACAACATCCAAAGAACTGCAGGCTTCACTTGCCTCAGTTAAGGTCAGTGTTCATGACTCCACCATAAGAAAGAGACTGGGCAAAAATGGCCTGCATGGCAGAGTTCCAAGACGAAAACCACTGCTGAGCAAAAAGAACATAAAGGCTCATCTCAGTTTTGCCAGAAAACATCTTGATGATCCCCAAGACTTTTGGGAAAATACTCTGTGGACTGACGAGACAAAAGCTGAACTTTTTGGAAGGTGTGTGTCCCATTACATCTGGCGTAAAAGTAACACAGCATTTCAGAAAAGGAACATCATACCAACAGTAAAATATGGTGGTGGTAGTGTGATGGTTTGGGGCTGTTTTGCTGCTTCAGGACCTGGAAGACTTGCTGTGGTAAATGGAACCATGAATTCTGCTGTCTACCAAAAAATCCTGAAGGAGAATGTCCGGCCATCTGTTCGTGACCTCAAGCTGAAGTGCACTTGGGTTCTGCACCAGGACAATGATCCAAAACACACCAGCAAGTCCACCTCTGAATGGCTTAAGAAAAACAAAATGAAGACTTTGGAATGGCCTAGTCAAAGTCCTGACCTGAATCCAATTGAGATGTTGTGGCATGACCTCAAAAAGTGGTTAAGGTTCAAAAACCCTCCAATGTGGCTGAATTACAACAATTCTGCAAAGATGAGTGGGCCAAAATTCCTCCACAGCGCTGTAAAAGACTCATTGCCAGTTATTGCAAACGCTTGATTGCAGTTGTTGCTCCTAAAGGGTAGCCCAACCAGTTATTAGGTTTAGGGGGCAATCACTTTTTCACACAGGGCCATGTAGGTTTGGATTGTTTTTTTCCCTTTATAATAAAAACCTTCATTTAAAAACTGCATTTTGTGTTTACTTGTGTTATCTTTGTCTAATATTTCAATTTGTTTGATGATCTGAAACATTTTAGTGTGACAAACATGCAAAAAAATAAGAAATCAGGAAACAAACACTTTTTCACACCACTGTAGCTAAATCACATTCATTTTCAGACACAAGTAAATATATATTTACTATTGGGATCTTAACATCAAATGTATGTTTGCAGTAGCAGTTCTCAAGAATGATGTGATTAATGAAGTGTAATACTCAAAGATCCATTGTCCAGACATTCTTGATTACTTTAAAATTCTTGCTCATAAAAAGCTGTATGGGTTTCTGTAGCAGCATCTTTGTGCCGCGAGGGTGCTACTGTCTAATTTTGTTGATCAGGTGAATATACTGTAACACTGTATTCGCAAACACAAGATTTCTTCTGTTTCAGAGAGAATATCTTGGACAGAATTCTACACTTTACTGAGTCTGGCAGTCACGTGATCATAATAGTTAGTTGGCCAGTTTAGAGGGATTTTCAAGTGAGTGATTTAACTGGGGAAAAAGGACTGTGTTCCAGTTTATATGGGGCAACATCACCAGTTGGTGACTGACTAAGATACCATCAGATTTTGTTTATACAGTTCCCCAATAGGTGGAACTTTCTTTAGGTGGTGGATAGTGACCTTTGACCTGTAGGGTGAAGGGAAGCTATTTTCCAGAGATGAGGAAGGGGCTGTTCTCCTCACCAGAGCCAGGGATGGATGAGAAAAAACCTTGGTACATCTAGAAGTAGCTAGAGATGCTCTGGGCTCTGGGTTCTGAGGTCCTGAGGATAGCCATGACTGGCTGCTGCTACAAGGACAGGGTACCAAATAAAGGAGAAAAGTTGCACCTGCCAGATCTCCCTACAATGAAAAACGTGAAAGAAACAGAGTTGTTAGAAAACCACATACCTAGGAAAAAAGAGGGAGAAATATTGCCTTTTTGGGCATTGCCTGTGATGGAAAATGGGAAGAGGTTTCCTCAAGGACCCCCTTTTGAAATGGAAGAGGATATGGGAAATTGCTGATGACTCCAGTGTGCCTCAAGGGGGGAGCACCAGAGGAGCTAAAGATTGAGACACGGTGGTTGCTTTTACAGATACAAGATCTGGAGTTCTGATGGGTGCATGATCCAGGAGGAATAAAACTTGTCCCGCATACCCTCTCTTGTTTGCTTCAAAATACAGGGAGAAGCTGCTGTTATTTGGTCGGCCCTCATGAGGAGGGGGTGTATAAGATCCACAACAGGGATCACATTCCCTAGATTCCTCTGGGAGAATGATCTGTTGCTTAGTTACCTGACTAGTTGCAGGAAGCCAATTGATCTGGTGACTTTAAAAAAACAGGAAGAGGCTGTTTCCAGGATCATTCAGTAAGTGAGTGTCTGATTTCTGTTGTCCGGAGGACAGAAGGGCTGACCAGAGACTGGAGGAACTTGTGAGTGTTCTGAACATTTTGTGAAATAATGAAGAGTCTCAGAAAAAGACTGTTTATTTGAAAGATTTTGTTATGATGAGTCTGAGAGATGTGATGTTTTTTTAACTGTTTTGTCTGGAAGTTGGAAGCAGTTTAATTTTTCAGTTACTTTAGTTAAAGGCTTTAAGAAGTTTACTCAGGGCCTTGTAGAAGAGCTTAGACTTTTGTGTTTTTAACGGTTGTGGTGTTAATGGATTTTTCCCTGCACTGAAAAATAAATTACACTGTTGATTAAACCTTACAGTTCTGTGTTAGGTGTGTCTATTAACTTGGATCCACCTTTTTCAAAGATCCCGTCATGACATGTCCAAGGGTTCATCAAAGCCGCAATAATAAAGATAATCCACATAACTAGAATGTACAGAAAACCATTTTCCTACTTTTCTTTTGTAAAATCAGATTTACTTTGGCTGGACATTGTCAGTTTGTTGGCAAAAACCCCCATTTCAAACTGGAATGACAGAGAACATTTTGTTTAAGTCCTCTTTAATGCATTTATGCACACATCCTGAATTGGAGCCAAGCCTTTTTTTTTTGACATTGCATAAAGTATCACATCAATATTAAGTTGATTCACACAGTTGCTGGATATGTGAAGCAGCGCCTGACTATAGTGAAAATGAAACAAAACAGGCAACACACAGGGGCAGTCCACTGTGCTTCAGACACTAGAGCTTCAGACACTAGTTTCGGACGTTGTCATTAATAAAGTGCCCTTCAAATCAACTGTGTTATACAATAGAAAATATTTTGTGATGCTTAAGCTTGTTAATGTTGTTTGTGGTGCTTGGGTAATATTTCAGTAGGTAATTAATCAGTTTAGAACATCAACAATGTTGTTCCATTTGGAGAAATATGACATGGTATCTTAAATAGAACAAGTAAAGATTTATTCTTTACTTGTTCTATTTAAGATAGAAGAAAAGAAACACAACGTATCAGCTATGGAACCTTCTTGGGGTGTGAGAAAGAGAGGAAAGTCAGCAGCTAATAAAGCATGGGAGAACAAAAGCCAACAGTGGAGAGGAGGCAGGAGCAGGAGAGAAACAGAGTGGGCACTCAAGTGGTGTGAAGTCAAAACCTGCAAATGAATACGACATCTGTTAAGGACTAGGAGGTGGTTAGAAAGCCTGGTCTTGGAATAGATTACTGAGATGGAATGCCAGTTTCTTAAAGCTTGGTAGGATTGATTTTTGTCAGTTACTTTCTATTATTGCTGCCATCTTGAACCCTCTTCTCATCTTCTAGTTACTTTTCTCCTTCAGACAGTTGAGGCTATAGGATGTACACATTTGAGAATGTAAGGGAAAAAAATGGAAAATGGGAGATAATTCTGAGAACCATATAGAGCTATAAATACAAATATTATACAACACTCTCTTAATAATGCATTTCCAAACGTTTTGTTTGTTTGTGGTTATCCTCTTTCATATATTAAACTCCTGGCAGTGTCGCAGTGGTCTGGTAGTCAGCTTTGCTACCTCAGTTTTAGCTCTAGACTAGGTCACCTTCTAAATGAAGTTTGAAAGTTCTCTCCCTATTTCTATGTGGCTTTTTGCTGGATACTCCAGTTTCTCACTATCTTCACATAGTGATGCATGTAAAGAGCTTTGCGCTTCATATTTTTGCGTTTTCCAGTACAGTTTTACATTTTATTAGTTATAATACTATACTGTGATGGACTGGAGTCCCATCCAGGATGTATACTTTCTTGTTCCTGTTGCTTGCTCTGGCTCCCCTGCAACCCTGTACTGGATAAAGTAGTTTGAACGGATGGATGGATAATCATAATACAAGTAAAACCAATAAAAGTCCATGAACCATGCTGCAGCTAACTGCCTGTAATCTACATAATATATTCATATTCTGATGGATTGTTTAGTATACTTTTAGAAAACTAAATACCAGACCTTTCTAAAAATGGAGAAAGATGGCATGTCTGCTATCACCGAAAAAAAAAAACAGCCTGCTTCCTCTCAAAAGTGCATTTGCACACAGCACTTTTCCTTTTTAAAATTGTCTGGGGAAGTCTGAAATGTCCTCTTTGCCCCCTCCTGCCTGTGCTGTCCAGCTCAGGGTGATTAACAGACTACAAAGTGTTGATAACTGACAACTCAAACTAAACCTTGTGTTTTATAGAGACATGCTTTATTATTTGTTCGCGGTGCTTGGCAGTGTGAAATTGTCCTGGGATCAAAATGTTATCCTGGGGGGATTCTTCATTTTCTTTTTAATTACCTGCTAAAAACATGTTTACAAGCTGTCAGAGAAAACACTGACTGTGACGCCACCGGGAATCGACGATGTGCTAAGTGTACACTAGACAGAGCCCATAAATTAGAAATGTGACCTAAAAAAAACTGAAAGACAAAGTGCACCTGAAAGCCAGGCACCCTAGCACCTGATTGTGTCACTGCATAACCTTGCTATTTTCCACATTGCCATTCAGCGCTCAAAGCTCTGGGCTATTCAATCATTCAAATTCTTTCTTCCTATTTTGTGGCTTCAATACAAAACCCATCGCTCTAAAACCTTAATGACTTACAGCCTACCCATCGTATACAGTACCTGAGCTACTCAAATCAATTGTCTTTTCTTCACATTTTCATAATGTCCATTGAATGACCTTGTGGTCTGTGCTGCCTACTGCAAATAAAGCAGACCAGAACTCCTAATGCTGAGCTTCTCACATTTTGTATGAACTTGTATCAGTGCCTAAGCTGTTGTTAAGTCACCCTGAGGGATATCTATTTTAGCACTCAAAATAGCTAAAAACGTTGAAATAGAAATATTAAAACGTATGTATTGATACAATCATATCAAAATCAAATGTCAAGAAGTGTCAAAAATTGGTGCTGGGAGTTTTTTTCATTTCCGTTTTTTGGATACATTGGGAGAAATATGTGAAACAGGCAGAGTTAATCAGTGCACACTTTAAATGCACTGTCATGTCACAGGACCCAGGAGTGTAGCACAGCAGAGAGGAATGGCAAAGTTTTTGTTTTAAGACAGAGATTTGTTTCTCCTGTGATGCAATGGAAAATTTATAAATACTTAGACATAGAAGACAGCAGTACACAAATGATGAGGACAGGGATGTTAAATGCAACCTTGTTTATTTCAATGAAATTGGAATACACCATTGTGGAATACCTTCTCATAATAACTTTAAATATAAAACACAATACTATAATCCAAGTTCACATGACATAGAATCAAGATAAACTATGGTTGGGTTGGGAATTTTATGTCCCCCCCCAAAAAGAAACAAAAGAATGTCTTCATTTCCTTTTTCAGACCTTGGCTAGATGCTTTCAGCTTTTGTCTAAAATGTATTAATTCTGCTGAAGCAAAAAAAAATTAAAGCAATGACTTATTGTAATAAAATTTGCTTTAGAATTGATAACATATCAATCAAACAACAAACCAACAAATGGATAACTCAATCATACACTTTATTTAAGCCCAGTTTTGCATTACTGTAAATCATCAGGTTGTATGGAGAATAACATGTTATGTCAGAAAGTCCAAAGAAAGTCAGTTTTTTACATTATGTCAAGTTCTGAAATGCTCATTAACTGCACAGAAATCAGATCAAAGATGTGAGGGTCACTGATGGTTTCAATGTTGATCATTCAACCCTTCAATCATACAATCTGTTGAAACGCAAATGCAAACCACTCATCTTTTGAGATGCAATGAAAAAGACAGACATCATGTAATTTATGAGCTCTCTTGATGCTCTCCATGAAGCAAGTATGCGTAACATACGCTTTGCTGATTGACTGCAAAATGCTTTCTTTGTGGAGTTGTTTTGCAATTGCACAACAAATGCTTAAAATAATGAAAAAAAGATAAAAGCCCAATGCAAACTGGAGAAGTGCAAATGAGTTTGAATAAATTAATTTTCCAAGCATTAACATACTCTCTGTAGGATTTCAAGTGTGACTGTCTTTATCTCCATATTCTCCATGAACATATTTACTCAAGTATGAAGAGAAACATTATGTAATCCCATCCGGCTGTGCTAAGGCCAATTATTTGGTATCTACACCTCTCCAAAGAATTAGAAACTAATTGTTGTTTGTATACTGGAAATGTGACAAAGGACAAGTGTTCTTGTTATAACGCAAATTGAACCAATATCACTTTATTTCCTTTTCTTTAAACCCACATTTGAATCAGAGTGTAGAACATAGAGTCACCAGAGTCACACCTGACAGGCTGGACTAATGATGGAGGATGAACCAAACTCATTCCTTATAGAACGGACAATTTAAAGTAGCCAATTAACCTATCGGCATGTCTTTTAGAATTAGTAGTGTAGCTAATAAGACAGAATTAAGTGTTGCTGTGCTTTCCCAAATGAGGCCCCATCTCTCTCTTCATCTCTGTGGTGCAGCCACAGAGAAGCTATTCATGCAGGCTGATTTAAAGATGTTTTCTTTTGATAAGGGACAGCTCCCAAATGGGGATGCACTTAGCTAAGCCTGGCTATCATGATCAATGGTCATCCATTGGCGCCTATCTGTCTAGGGAGTGCCAGATGGACATCTGGACTGCGTTCCTAAGTGTCAGGAGTAAGTGACTCATATCTCACCTTGATCAACCAATCAGGGACTGCAACACTAACTAGCCGGTCTTTAGAGAGCAGCGGCGCAGGAGTCTCCACCAAGCCGCAACAGCACAGCTTGGCAACGAGCCAGAGAGTGCGGATTGGACAGCAACAAGCCTGCGACTGTTTCTTTGTGTCTGCAGGAGATCAGAATCCCCAGATATTGGATGAGTATTCAACTTCACTGCATTACTGCTCGAGAATTCAATTGTTATCCTAACTAGTTGATATCAATTTAATTCCTAAGAGTTATGTACTTGTTTTGAGTATCTAATGTAGAAGTTGTAACCAAGTTCATTTACGAAACGGTCTAAATGAATGATATACTGAACGTATGTCCTCTTGATATATGTAACTCTTCGTAACTGAATGAATATATATCTTTTGTATTCTGAAAACCCTCACGATAAGATCTGTTAGGTTTACATGCATATTCTATGTACTAATAAATGTATCCTCGTGTATTAGTACCTGTGTGTGTGCGTTGTTTGAGTTATATCGCAAGGTTGGATTCTAAAGCCATTAAAAGAATAATTTCGTGATTTACTGCCACAATTAATAATTGTCCCAGTAAATGCCCAAACCCCTACAGAACTGGTGCCACGTGAGAGCACACTACAGTAGAAAAGCAGAATACCTGGAAAAAAAGGCATGCAAACTGAAAGAAAACATGCAAACTACCCAAGGAAGTGTATCAACCCGGCACCAAACCCAGGTCACCACATCTTTAAAACAGCTGGATTAATGGATACCACCCATCCTTCCCTATTAGTACCAAATAGAAATTCATCTAGAATATAAAATGAGCTGCGGTGTGTGTAGAATACCTATGGCTTCTGTTGAAAAAAATGTTTGATAAAACCAGAGCACACTTTTTTTATTTGTAAATCAATTTCAGTAATAATCAAATGAGGATTTCAATTTTTATTTTTCAGTTGGGCAGAGGACACCTTATCGTGGAAGCCTAAGTAGAAGCTAAGCTTGTTTCTGAATAGGTCATGGATTTCATTTTACTGAATGCAATAATATCAATGCACTTAATATCCATAAATCCAAAGGAAACATCTGAAGATCTCCAAAACATACTGGCATCTTCAACACACAAAATGCCAAATAGAACCATTCAAAGTTGTCTGCATGAAGGCCTCTTTTGAGGGAGAACCACAAAATAAGGTGACTCCAACAAAGCTATCAGGCATCAGGATCATAAGGACTGACATCTGTTTCTTGATTAAAGCCGACTGCCTGTCACAAAGACAAATATGAGTTTGCTCTGAGGAGTGGTACTACATTGCTGTATAACATTTTTAGACTTTTTAAAGAAGGAATATTATCCAATATGCAAATGTTTTTTTTTGTTATTTAATGTTTGCTGCATGGATTTTAGGAGGTGTATGAATAAATTTGGAGGAGTATTTGTCTCTGAATGACTTGTGAAGGGTAAGTTTTCACTCAAGTACATTGGTGTATAAATAACGACCAATAATACATTTAGTAAATATTATTCCCCCACAAGACTCAAAATGTCTTCATGCATGAAGGAAACTAATATGCTGTAGATTTTTGATGCTTCAGCATGTAGATAAGACGGCCCTGTAAGTAAGAGAATAATTTAAATATTGGCATGGTGGCCTTTAAAGGAACATTTAACAGGAAATATCTTAAAAGTAGACTTATTTTCTTATCAAGGAGAATTGAAGGCCTTATAACAGATAGCCCAGGTATTGAGCCAAGATTTCCAGATATTCACAAAATCACTGCATGACTGATTTTATAACGGAGATGGTTGTTGTACATAATGTTAAATTGCTTTAGCAAGATCATTGTTTAAGGTAATTTATGCCTTAAAGGTTCCAGCCATTTATTTCACTACAGCTTAATCTAGCCAATATTGGATTCAGTTTCTATATCAAACTGAAAGCCACTTTCTTTACAAAGCCTGTTTGAGATCTTTGTAATCTTTGATTCAAGGATGCTCATATTCTCAGGAAACCTGAAATTGCAGATTTAATGCCTGTAGAAAGATATTGAGCACAGCAAAGCCATCTCTCCATGGAACAGAGGGTTTGTTGAGTGACATCCACATTATAGCATACTCACACATGTGGACTAAAACTTTTGCAGTATTTAATATACTTGAATGCCATAAAAATGTTTTTAACTGGTTATGAAAACTTTTATTGTGCTATTGAAAAAGTACTATTGAAAGGCATCTGTTAATGCTAGAAGAAAAGCAATGAGTTGTGTAGACTCCAAACTATAAATGATTGTCCTTATGGAAATGTTTCAATCCCCTATTTAAAAAAAAGGTTTTGCAGACAGGCTTCATATGAATTTCACAGATATTAGGTTCACATTGGGTCCAATCCTTCTCAGTATACTGTGCATATATACAGTATTACATATATTTTTCTGAATGAAGAAATATCAACAACAGCAATAATAATAATAATAATAATAATAATAATAATAATAATAATAATAATAATAATAATAATAATAACAATAATAATAATAATATGGGACCACTCCATCCACCATTCAATGTACAGTACTGTATGTTACATGACAGTTATTCAGCAGCCCCACCACACTGCAGCCCAGGTGGACAAGTCAGAAATAACTTCACTATTTAAATTAAAGAAGACTTTTAGTTAGACCTAACTGTAGAAGACCAGAGTGGAAATTAGTTAGGATGGCGGGGTTAAAACTTGTACTTTGCTATTTAATAACCAAGTACTGAGGGCCTTAATTAATACTTTATGTTATCTGCTGGACAACACTTACTACAACACAGTGTCCCTGTGGACTATACAGTGGCACTGGTTCAGAAATTCTGCCCCAGAGGGTAGATTACCACTAACTGGTCCACCACTGTCACTACCCCTTGCAGCAGCAATCTGGTTTTGATTGGAAGGCCTCTTGTCCATAACCACTTTCTTAGGACAGGCAAGAGAGATAGAGATTTCCCTGCCTATTGTAAGGTTATGAGAATTCAAGCAAAACACACTAAGAAAAGTATGTAAAAAGACTAAGAGTAAAAGTAAGTAGAAAGCAGTAAATGTTGAAATCATGTGTTATTTGGAGCAACTGAATTATTAACAAAATTCATATGTGGTAGGGAGAATGTTTCATATTTTGTATGGCAACTGGGACAAGAACTTTTGACTTCCTTTAGTCAGCTATCTATCCATGACTTTCATACAGTCTCCACAGCCCTGATACTGAAAGTGGCTTTGACTGTCTAGTTCTTTCAAGCTCCAGGCTGCCTTGGGTCTGTTGCACATGTACAACAATCAGTGAGAAAGAGAAAGAAAAAATAGAGGCAGCTATGTGTTTATTTGAGAAATAATAATTTCAACTGCAGACAGAATGGTGGCAGAAATTAGTATGAATATAGATACTGTAGTTTAGCTTAATATTTGATATGTGATGGAAAAGAATTGAGTTCTCCAAACAATATAAAAATCTCATAAATCTAAAGTTGGCATAATCATTAGAGATTAATAATGATAATTTAATTATAGAAATATCTACTAAGCAAACAGCAACAGAAAACATTCAGAAAAGGTTTCAAGAATTTGCCTGAAATTAAGAAACAACATGTTTTAGCCATTAGGCAAGAAACAAATAGCACTAAAGTATATTTCAGTCCCCATTACAATATGCTGTCCAATATGTTGTCACATTTACAGATGAGTGTCTAATAATCAAACACATCAAATGAATGGCAAGAATGGAACTGCTAGGTGTAATTGAATATTGCACCTCACCACGCCCAGGGATTTTGATTGATAGGGCAAATTCATTTGAGGTGTAACTTAGAGAGCAAAAGGTAGTTACCTAAGGACAAGAATGTAATGAAAAAGAATATTAAAAAGCTTTGAGGCACATTCGTTTTTATGAGTTTAATGGGTAACATGTGATAGACTCATAATACAGCCCAAAATTGTCCAGAAATCTACAGAACATGTTACTTGCACATACTGTATACAATATAAAACAATTAAACAAAATGGGTTCTTTTTGTCTGGACGTCATGGTGAAGACTGTCCAGAGATTGACTGCACAGACTACAGGCCCTAAAACAGAATGGAAAACCATACAGATTAGGCAGTTCTGAGAAGAGAATCGAATCTGTATAAAAAAGGAGCAATTGAAATGCAGTGAAAACATGGAAAAATATCTTGAAGTGACAATGCCAACCACGTTTAAAAGAAGTAGAGTTAAAGGTATTGTGGTGGTATACAGTATAGTTGGTGGTATATAACTCTGGTATCTAGTTACAGGTGGCATTGTTGTCTCTAAACTGCCCTCAAATATTTCAAAAGGTTCTCACAGTAGACTTGTCTTAAATACCTGTATAACCAATCTACAGTGCAGGACTGCTATTCAAAATATCCTTGAGGTTAAGAACTCTACAAGTGAAAACACTTTAGAATTAAGGAATAATGTTTTACTAGATGGGCAGGCATGAACATTTAATCATCACTGACAAGTAATCTTGAAGAAAAGCAGCCTGTGAAAAAAACACCACATATGTCAGTGTATCTTGTCAGGGTTAGTACAGAGCTCCTTAAGTCATTCAAGAGTAAAATATTATTTCAAGTTTGGCTTGAAGGTGGAATAAAAAAAATTCACTTGAAAGAGCCACAACTGCTTCGAAAACTTTTGTTTTATAAAACTTGAACAAAATACGTATGTTAGACACCATGCTTAATAATGTGAGTAGGTGTTGTTAAGGGATAGCTTACAGTAAAGCACCAAAAGGTTAGATTGAGTACATGGTTTGTATAAATCCAAGCTAATTTAAAGTACAGATGGTTTCTGTACTAGTATGCAGGCATGACTATTCCCTCTGCACTGTTATATTTAGTATTATTTATTGATTAAATGAACACCTTTGATGACATTTTAAGTAAATGTGAATAGAAATATATATTACAGTACTACTTAAAATTCACTTTAATGTGTAGTATTGAACAAATAACTCCAGGTATTTATCACATAATGAGCCAATGGTTAAGAAATCTGGTTTAGAAAACTGCCCTACAGCTTTTCTGAAATTGTATGGAAACCAAAGCATACACTGATAACACTGCACTGAAATATAAATGCACTTGAACTTTGTCTCCCAGGATTTTCACTAGAATGAGGAATATTTCATCTTAGCAACTCTTGGCATACAAACAGAATTTTTAAATGCAGTTTAGCAAATTATGACTTAAGGCATGCTTGTCACGATCGTAAACCCCTCCTCTTAAGGACGCTCCACCACTTCCTTGTTTAGTACACATTCCCTGCACCTGCCTCTGGTTCCTGCCCCTCGATCTATAAAAGCCAGGTGCTCACTCTCTTCTGGGCTCTGCACTGGTTCTCGTACCAGGTGAGTCCGGGACCTGGAAGTGCCTGGTCCCGTCAAGGTTTTAGTTTCTGTTCCTGTTCCCGTTCCCGTGCCAGTCCCGACCCGGTTCTTGTTTTAATCTCGTCTGCATGCTTTTTCCCTGTGTTTTCCTCACTCTTCCCTGGATCGTGTCATCTGCATAGAGTCCTGAAAGAACGCTTTCGTTACAATAGTTTAGAAGAGTGAAATTGTAAAATGAGGAGAGTTTGAAGTTTCATGATTGATTGAAATGTGATAAGACTCAAATAGAGATTACAATGGAAAGAGTCAATCTGGAACTGTCCTGTCCTCTGGTAATATTTCTGGATATTTGTTACAGGGGCCGGTCCTGAAGTGTGTTGTAAAAGGCCCTATGCGAGACGGTATAATCCGGAAGTGACTGGAGTAGGACAACAGGGAAAACACAGCTGTAACAGGACGGGATGACAGACAGAGGGCGGTGAGGACAGGTGCTTAGGGGGCGTGGCAAAGTCTGAAACTGTCCAAAGGAGAAATTGGGGCACAGTCCAAAATCCAAAGCTGGGAGGTCCATCCGAGACAAAGACAAGGAACGCACAGGACACAGAATCTAAAATCTTAACGGAAGAAGGTGCTCTGAGCCCCAGACTCAGTAGGTCAGGATGCTGTGGTGAAGCCTGTACCCTCAGGCCACTCCTGTGCCCGGTGGTAGGCGGGCTTCTTGGCGTCCGTCTTCCAAAGCTGAGCCCAGAACTGCGGGAACACAGGGCTTAAACAGGGGATAAGGGATGAGTCACAGGTGAATTTACTAAACTAATAACTAATACGTAAAGGGTAGGAGTGCCCTCTGGAGGAGGGATGACGACCTTGACAATATTAGCTTCCATCAGTGTACAGCCTTTGAAAGCTAAAGTCCAACAATAGTGTCTTTTCATGATGTCTTCCATTCCATCTTTGAATCCCTAGATGTCTATCATCTTTGCTTCATACAACACAGAATGAAAGAAGGCATAGACATTCCCTTTAAAATACTTGGTGTGAGGCGTCAATAGCTGTGCTAAGTCCGCAGGAAGAAGAACAAGGCATTTCTTACTGAGAACACTATAGATGTCGAGTACAACACTCACCACTGTCAGAAAACAGAGAAAACCTTGGCCATCTTCAATATATCTAAAACCAGCACCACTTGGCCCACTGTATACTTACCCTTGGGAAGTAAAGAACACTCCAAATGGGTTGCTTCACTGTCCCTTGTGTAGCAGGTTTTAAAACAAAAGTACTTATCATATATTATATAATTTACTGTACACCTTAATATCTTAGTCTTTGCCTGTTAATAAATCAAACCCACAAATTGACCATCCTCCATGAGAGGAGACCATTTGACCCATCAAGATTGTTTGGTTAATCTGGTTGCTAGTTATATAATGATCTGAGGATCCATTCCCTCATCCATTTTAATCAATAGCTTAATGAAGGAGCAATACATTTCAGCTGCTCTGATCAAGACTGTAATGACTTAAAACGTGTCCTCAAGACTGTTGGTAGAACTGGGACAACCAAAGGACTGCAGCTCTAGTGCAATCAGTCCTGAAACAAAAACTCTTTCAATGCATCTCTCCTTGTAGTCCTAGACTTTTCTTAGTAGGCATCTCACTAGAAGCTATCCTGCAACTCCAAAAAATAAATCAATGACCTCTGAAAATCCCCTCAGTAATAATAACCAGACCTGGGGAAAGTTAATTGCTTACTACAGAATAATACTGTTAAACCTAGCATCAATCACAAAAACAGTGGGACTGTCAGTTTTTCCCTCATACATCCATTCTAAGATATCTTCCTTCTCCATCAATACCTGTTGTAGCTAAGAAAGATAAATAACTTTAATAAAAAAGAATTGCATTTTTATTTTAAAAGAATAAAATGGCAAACTCCTTAGATTACTTCTTTGATTTTAAAATACTGACACATATAGAAATTAATAAAATGCAATTGTTTCCTTTTTTCCCTTTTTAAGGGTAAATCAGCAACTCTTCTTGTGATTAGCTTAAGAAATTGGAGACAATTTTTATTTTACTATTCACACAAACACACACATAACAAATACACAGATAATCAACAGTTATTGAATGAAAAGAGATCTCCCATCCCATAGACTGAAAGAAAAGCAATTTGCTGGCATCATCATCAGTTAAGACAAATCAATTCTCTTTCCATGTCATTGCTTTGTTACAATAATATGTGTGCAGCAAATATACAAAAGCAGAGTGGTACCAAACCTCCTCACAATAAGTAAAATCTTAAGTACATTAACTACTCAGTATCTGTTAGTAATGTATATCTAAATGCTGGAAAGTGCCTTCCCAGGATCAGATCTTGGTTCTTTTCTTCAATTTAACAATAAACTTCCTCAAAAGTGGAGTCACATGACTCCCCAAAAAAGAAAACACTAGATTTAAAGAATAAAAGCGGTACAAAAGCTGCTTTCAATGGCACGAATGTACAGTAGAACCAATTAATTAGACCAGTTATATTCTCCTATGCTGAGTGATGTCACACCTCAAAAAAGAATGCACTATACAATATCTCTGGAATGAAAGTAGCACTGACACTAATTTCAACAGCTATGTCATCATGCAACTCGCAACTCACAAGAGACATTATTAAAACCAGTAGGGAGCACATACCCTGTGGTCTGCGTGGGTCCTAATGCCCCAGTATAATGATGGGGACACTATACTTAAAAAAACCTGGCAACCACAAACCCTGGAGGGGAGCAACCTAACAGACCTATTGGAGGGACACTCAATGGACATTGAACGAACACGTTTTTATACAAAGCTTTATTCTCTTATTCCTTAAGGGATACTTAATACAGAGAAATGATAAAAAAGGTGTTAAAGAAAGAGATGGAAAAAAACACTATGGTGAAACATTAACCTCCATCAATTGAATAGCTAAATGCACATATTATATGTAATTTAGGTACTGCTGCTATGTGAGATCTCTGCATGATTGAATTAGAGGCTTTTCAATTCATTTCCAGTACATCACAATTCATTTCTTTCCAGCTGCATAGAAATCAGAGACATGAAGAGCTAATGTCAGTGTGAGATTTAGATAATTTTTCACATTACATCCTGAGAAAATCCTGTTCACCATAGGTGTGTATAGGGTGTTACAGTGTGTGTGGTATAATTCTAAAGTATTCTACAAAAATCATAAAATACTTACAGTACAGTACATACAAGAATTTATTTTTCACATTCATTTATCCCCTTAGTATATATTCTGGGTCCAACTAAATGTTCTTTACTTATTTCTGGCAAAACAACTTAACATTATATGGTTCATCAAAAAAACACACTATATGTTTTCAGGTCGACATTTGACATTATTGAATATGATCCAAAATGCTCTTGCTCAGACTATACAATACATAATATAGTTTTGAAATTTGTCTTAAAATATCCAAGCTTCTTTATTTATGGAATGGATAATTTTAAGTAGTCAACTCACCTTCCAACATATGGGTGGGAAGTAATCTGGGGAAAACCCACATGAACATTGGGAGAGGATGCAAACTCCCCACAGAGGAAACCCCAGTTAAGAATCAACAGAGAGATGGTTAACGTGCAAAAAAAATCCAGTAGTACCAATACAGATAAGGTGACTCAAAAGATTTTCTTTTAGCCCGCTTTCTCTTATTATATTATGTAGGGCGGAAAAGTTGTTCTTAAAGTCAAAATATGAGGGCACGTAGAACATGAATCAGTGAAAAAGTGGCAATACTAGCAGCACTAACAGGAGAGATTACCTTGAGATTTAAACTCTGTATTGGACTTCAGAAGATGCTGTAGCAAACACAAAAGGTAACATGACAAAGAAACAGGAAAAGATCTAGCTTTGAAGAAATTTTCTGGACAGAATGTAACGTAATTTATTCAAAGCAGAGCCTGTAAAAAAGAAGTATCTTCTAAATTGTGGACAGAAATTTCTCACTGGGCAGAGTGAGTGTCAGCTCATGGGGGACTCCTGCTGGGACAACGAAAAGAAGGATTATGGAAAAATTGAGAGAGGCTGGGGCTATAGGTGAGATTGAAATGCTCAACCAAAAATGGAGAGAAAAAGGGGAAAGGTGGGAGAGCAGAGCGGATTAGGAAAAAGAAGGAAAGAACAAAGGGAAGACAAAGTGTCCATAGTTGCTTGGAGCTCCAGCGAGAAGAAATAAGAAAACTATTCTGTTTGTGGGTTGTAGGAAGTGAAAGCGACAAAGATATGGTCCCAGCAATGCTGAGTGCAAAACATGCCCATCTGCATTGAAATGAAACACTGAGTGCTATAAAGGATATGAGAAGTTCTGTGTGCACCCAGGAAACATTTATGTTTAGGGGAGAGGATTTGCGACATGAGAATTTGACCTCCTCCCAGACCTCTGTTTCATAATGTAGTCATAGCCGTTCAGGGACGCCAAATATGTAACGTTGCCATAGCCAAAATGTAAATGTAGTGGCTCTCTGAAGGCACCAGTTCTGTAGGGTTTGGGCATTTACTGAGACAATTATTAATTGTAGCAGTAAATCACAAAGTTGATTCTTTTGATGGCTTTAGAATCCAACCATGCGACATAACTCAAACAACGCACACACACAGGTACTAATACACGAGGATACATTTATTAATACATAAAATATGCATATAAACCTAACAGATCTTATCGAGAGGGTTATCAGAATACAAAAGATATATATTCAATCAGTTACAAAGAGTTACATATATCAAGAGGACATACGTTCAGTATATCATTCATTAAGACCGTTTCGTAAATGCACTTGGTTATAACTACTACATTAGATACTCAAACAAGTACATAACTCTTAGGAATTAAATTGATATCAACTGGTTGGGATAACAATTGAATTCTCGAGCTGTAATGCACTGAAGTTAAATACTCATCCAATCTTTGGGGATTCAGATCTCCTGCGGGCACAAAGAAACAGTTGCAGGCTTGTTGCTGTCCAATCCGCGCTCTCTGGCTGTGTGCCAGGCTGTGCTGTGCGGCTTGCGACGGTGCACTGCTGATGCTCACTGACCGGCTAGTTAGTGTTGGCTTTAACTAGCAAAGTTGTGCTCAGGAGAAAAGTTACTGTGGGTCCCAGCAAGTCAGGAAGAGGACCGGTTCGTTCCTGATGAAGCGCTAGTTCTGAATAGTGATTCAGCTGTCCACAGTTCCGACCTGTTCACGAGGCCTGCTGCTGGTGCTAACCTCGAGTGGATCCTCTGGTTACTCTCTGGCAACCTCCGCTCTAGACTCTTAGAACAAAGGAAAGTTCTGGCACTCGGACACACTGGCCGTTCCGTGGTTGTCCGGGCTGAGTCTCAGGATGGTCAGGAGGCACGCTGCGAGAATGTCCTGCCCTTGGGAGCCTTCTGCTCCTGGGCCGTCCTGCCCTGGAATTCTCCTTTGAATTCCCTTTAGAAAAGTCCACAGAATTCCACTGAATCTTACTGAATCTTACTTCTGAATCTTACTGAATCTTTCAGGCTCTCTGTGTTGCCTGTTTTTACCTGGAGGAACTTCAGCTCGTTCATTGGCTGAAAGTTCCATGGGCATCAGAGTCCCACATGGGTTACTCGGCCCTACCAGTCCCGGATTGGTTGATCAAGGTGAGATATTAGTCACTTACTCTTGACACTTAGGAATGCAGTCCAGATGTCCATCTGGCACTCCCTAGACAGATAGGCGCCAATGGATGACCATTGATCATGATAGCCAGGCTTAGCTAAGTGCATCCCCCTTTGGGAGCTGTCCTTATCAAACCTTAAATCAGCCTGCATGAATAGTTTCTCTGTGGCTGCACCACAGAGATGAACAGAGAAATGGGGCCTCATTTGGGAAAGCTCAGAAACACTTAATTCTGCCTTATTAATAAGCCTCGCCGCTACAATAACCACCATTAACATGTAGGACAAAAAATCAAGGATTCATATAGAGAGTGGTGGAAGAATATACTTGTACATTTTTTAATTACATTTAATAATACAATGCTCAGTGGGTAATCAGTATTTTTTTAAATCAGCATCAGCATTGCTAATTGTTAATAAACACTCAAAACAAAACACTACAGATAAAAGGATATAATTGTTGTGCCTATTATTTCAATAATTTGTGGTATGTAAAGTAGATTTAAATCAAAGGTGGGCCATGATAGCAAATGAGTTTGACAATCATTCCCTAAGAGGAATCAATGTTGATTGTCTCACTTGCAAGTAATTTTTATGGATGTTTCCTGATTCAGTCATTTTCTTGGTTATTATTCAGCAATGCCTTATATGTCTTCAATACTGTATTTAACATTATTTATACTTTTGTTTATAAGTAATGTATTTAGCTATAGTCCATCCATTTATTTTCCAGCTTTATGCAATACAGAGTTGCAAGAGAGCCAGAGTCTATACTGGTAAACAGGCGCAAGGTAGGATGCACCTTATATGGGATGCCAGTCCATTGCAGGGCACACACAGATACTGATGCACACAAACAAGGGCCAGTTTTTCCCAGAAACCTAACTTACCGGTATGTCTTTGGATTGTGGGAGGAAACCGAAGAATCTATAAGAAACCCATGGAAACAGGGAGAACATTCTAACTCAACACAGATAGCACCACAGATCTGGAATTGAACCCAAGGCCCCAGCGCTAACCAGTGCTAACCACTGTGCCACCATGTTGCTCCTTAACTAAGTCATGAAGGTAAATTATAATTGTGTATTGGCATAAACTTTTTTAAACACAGGATCTGTGTGTGACTTGCAGTAGGACAGCTGCTAAGATGAGAAGAAAAATAACTAGTATGACTGTGTAGCGGCGAGGCTTATTAATAAGGCAGAATTAAGTGTTTCTGAGCTTCCCAAATGAGGCCCCATTTCTCTGTTCATCTCTGTGGTGCAGCCACAGAGAGACTATTCCCAGGGTGATTTAAGGTCCTAGGACAGCTCCCAAAGGGGGATGCACTTAGCTAAGCCTGGCTATCATGATCAATGGTCATCCATTGGCGCCTATCTGTCTAGGGAGTGCCAGTTGGACATCTGGACTGCATTACTAAGTGTCAGGAGTAAGTGACTCATATCTCACCTTGATCAACCAATCAGGGACTGGTAGGGCCGAGTAACCCACGTGGGACTCTGATGCCCATGGAACTTTCAGCCAATCAATGAGCTGAAGTTCCTACAGGTAAAAACAGGCAGCACAAGATTCAGATTCAGTAAGATTCTGGAGAGGATTCTGTGGACTGTTCTAAAGGGAATTCAAAGGAGAATTCCAGGGCAGGACGGCCCAGGAGCAGAAGGCTCCCAAGGGCAGGACATCCTCGCAGCGCGCCTCCTGACCATCCTGAGACTCAGCCCGGACAACCACGGAACAGCCAGTGTGTCTGAGTGCCAGAACTTTCCTTTGTTCTAAGAGTCTAGAGTGGAGGTTGCCAGAGAGTAACCAGCAGCAGGCCTCGTGAACAGGTCAGAACTGTGGACAGCTGAATCGCTATTCAGAACTAGCTCTTCATCAGGAACGAACCGGTCCTCTTCCTGACTTGCTGGGACCCACAGTCATCTTTTCTCCTGTGCACAAACTTAACTAGCAGGCCAGTGAGCATCAGCAGCACACCGTCGCAAGCCGCACAGCACAGCCTGGCACCGAGCCAGAGAGCGCGGATTGGACAGCAACAGCCTGCAACTGTTTCTTTGTGCCCGCAGGAGATCTGAATCCCCAGAGATTGGATGAGTATTCAACTTCAATGCATTACAGCTCGAGAATTCAATTGTTATCCCAACCAGTTGATATCAATTTAATTCCTAAAGGTTATGTACTTGTTTCGAGTATCTAATGTAGAAGTTGTAACCAAGTTCACTTTACGAAACGGTCTAAATGAATGGTATACTGAACGTATGTCCTCTTGATATGTGTAACACTTCGTAACTGATTGAATATATATCTTTTGTATTCTGATAACCCTCTCGATAATATCTGTTAGGTTTACATGCATATTCTATGTATTAATAAATGTATCCTCGTGTATTAGTACCTGTGGGTGTGCGTTGTTTGAGTTATGTCGCATGGTTGGATTCTAAAGCCATCAAAAGAATCAACTTTGTGATTTACTGCTACAATTAATAGTCTCAGTAAATGCCCAAACCCTACAGAACCGGTTTTCCCTACATTATTTGGCGTCCCTGGGTCGGTTTAATCTACATTATTTGGCGTCCCTGGGTGGGCATGGCAAGACTGAAATGAGTCAACCAAGCGGAATAATTCAATATAAAACGCCGCGGGTTTCATACACGACAATACAGTCGGCTGAAAGCCGAAAGAAAAAAAAAGTTCCCCTTGCTCTTTAAGCAGTGCTTGATTGTTTTGTGATCTTTTGCGATCTACCGGGTTGATTGCATACTTGATCTTGTGGTTTTCTGTGGTAAAACTGTGATTTGGTACTTAAAAGTAATACTCTTTAAGTTTAACGATGGTTGCTAAAAGGTCTGAATTCGAGTCGCTATTAAGCACTCTCTCTAGCAGCGACACGTCTGACCACGATCTCTTCCATATCTCCGTCAGCGGAGAAGCTAGGAGAATAAATCTCCATTCTCTGAGAGAGCTAGCGAAGGACATAGAGAGATTTGACCCCGCAGTGTCAGAGAATAATATCGAGAGTTATATTCAGGACCTCAGGTATAACCTGCAGTACCTGCCAAACGCCACAGAACAGGAGAAAGTGTTTCTGGTCAGGAAAACTACCAGCAGAGCTGTACATGAGTGGATGGCTAGGCAGATGAAAGAAGTCTGTAATGACTTTGAGCAGCTATGTCAAGCACTTATCGAAGAATACAGTGCGTTTATTGACCCGACTGCCGCGATAGCCGCCGCCCTTAACATTAAGCACGAGAGAGCCGAGTCCCCTCGCGAATATTACGAGAGACTTAGACGAACTTATTTTGCAGGGCGAAATGATGAGGGTTGCGAAGAGAACACACATTTCAAGGGTTTATTCATTGCGAATCTCCACCCATCAGTCAGAAAGATGATCTTAATGCATACAGATGCACAGACCATGAAAACGACTGATATTAAGAGATTCGTGCAGAAAGCCTGGGAGTATGATGTCCAAAGTCGCTCTGAGCAAAAAGCTGTTAAAGCGACTGTGTTCGCCGTCAGAGCCAGCAGGCTTAATTCCCCCCTGCTCGAAGGAGCACAGGCTCCTGAGCTGGCTAAGCCCCGTTCCAAAGCACTCACACAGGACCGCACCCAGCGTCCTAAGTGCCATGAGAACACCGGGGGAGGGAAAGGGCTAGAAAAAGCTGAACAAAAGGATTCAGTAGCCGCCCGCCTGGCCAGGCTTGAACAAGCTTTATTAGGACAGAGACAACCGCTCCACAAGGCTGCCGGAAGCGTGAATGAGCTGATACTCTCCACTGGAGGAGGCGGAGACCCGCCCCCTCTCCCTCCCTCAGTCTATCTGATTGAGCGGAAGGGTTCCTGCCTGGATGAATTCAGCCACTCCCAAGTGAGTGCTGACTCCACCCCTGAAGTCACAGAGCAGGCAGTAAAACGCAGAGGAAAAGCAAGAAGCTTTTACCTCAAGGCTGCCATGGGAGATGTCTTACACAGTGAGACACTGATTGACACTGAGGTTGAGAGGTGTTTGATGTCACACGGCAAGCTCAAACGGGTAGAAAAAGAAAAGGGCATGCGACTCAGAGAGGAACCTTTGGTGGATCACCAGAAAGGCAAGGTGTGGAAACAGGTCAAGGCTCCTAAGCCTTCTGTACAGAAGGAAAGGGGGGCCAAGAGGCAGACTGTGCTCACACAGTGCCCACCGAACACAGAAGCCCATGCGGAGATTCCTTCTGTTCCCTCTGGACAAGAAATAAAAATATTTTCTTGTTCCCCGGATATACAGGGAAGTCGTGTCCCGGCTGAGGTCACAACAGCCTCCCTGCCACAGGAGTGGTGCTCCAAGCAGCCGCCTGATCCACCAGGTATAGCACACACCTTTTACATCCCTAAAGAGGAGCAGATCTCCCCACCTGGTGATGAAAAGGAGCTTTCCCTGTGCACCCTGGCACCCAAGAGGGGTCAGGACCACCACCCTGCAGTGGTGGAAGGGATCCAGATGGCAGGAGAGCAGGTTGGTGATGTAGCCCTCACCCTTGGCCCTGAGAGGTCCTCTATTAGTGAGGATCTGCTTGAGCAGCTGTCGCAGGGCCACCGCCAGGTGCCCCTGGTGCAACATTCACAGGTTAGACAGGAGGTCCAGCTGGACGCTGAGACTACTGCGCTGTGGACACACCTGATCCCAGATGCCGATTCCCTCTGCTGTGACCCAGGGAACCTGCAGTCAGGTAACATTATTTCTCACAACTACCAGGTAGTGAGTGAGACTGACCTGATTGTTCCTGCCTCAACGGCAGGGTTGCCAACACACCCAGTCCCCCAGAAGGGACAGGGAATGATAGCCGAGCAGGTTTTCTTACAGCCACCAGCTCAGTCTGTCAGTCTGAGTCTGACCAACAGTGGTTCAGCCAGACTGGAGCTGGATGGTCAAGCCACCCGCCTGCTAGTGCAGGACATCGCAAAGAGAGGTATCAGAATCCCTGCCTGCACTGACATGGGCCTGGTGAGTGATAGTGAGTTCAAAGACTGTGAACTAGCTATCCCAGTGCTGGGGCAGCTCCCTGAACCCCTAGCGAGGGAAGGGGGGAGCGAGCAGGTGTCCTACACCCACGCCCAGCGAACGATTGTAAACATGCCGATAGAGGGATTCCTCAATCAGGAACTGTGCAGGGTGGACCTGAACAGTGAGAATAGGGTAACAATCCCAGATCACTCAGGTGCTCCAGATGACCATTCAGCCGAGGCTCAGGCATGCTCCACCGCTGTACCGCTCCCTGCAGGGTTCCTAGAGCACAGGCATGAACAAATCGAAAAAGCAGATGCCCTGGAAACGGAGGAGCAGCATCAGCCGCTGCGTCAGATCTCCCCAGATTTCCAGGATGTTGGTGCCCAAGATGCCACAGGGCATACTGAGAAAGACACCATGTACACGCTGCGCCAGCTTAGAAAGGCAACAGTCACTCAGAAGGAGATGACTGGGATCAGCCACCCGAAAAGACTTTTGGGAGGACTGATTGCTGCCGCCACTGTTGCACGTTTGCTTTTTCTGGTAGGTTTGTGTGCTACTGGCACTCTCACCCTGACTGCCCCAAGAAGGCAGGTGTCAGAGATGCCAGAGGGTAGTGACAGACTGTATCAACAGCAGCAAAAGTTGGAAAGCTTAGGGAAAACCCTACAGGCAACTTCCTATGCAACAGGGTTAAACCTTATTCCCCAACCAGTGGACATGATTGCCGGTGTTATACAGTGGGTTTATGCTTGTGTGCAACAGGCTAGAATGTTGACACAAGACCTGTTAAGGGAGTTTAGTGCCACTGTAGCCAGTCTAACCAAGGCACAAATCCCAACCCACTTGATTCCACTCTTCTCAGTAGAGGAATATGTGACATTAACCCCATCGCTCATAGCTCACCCAGAAGGCAATCCAAGATTGAATTCGGTTCCAAATCTTGAGATGGGTATGGCTACCAAAGCTATCCATTGGCTGTGTCTAAATGATTCACCAATGAAGGGTGTAAAGCTACTAACGAGCAGAGGGATGTTAATGAACCCCATGAAGAGCAGGTGGGAAGTAAATGGCTGGTAAGCACACCACATTTAACTGTCACTATGACTTGTGACAGGCATGATACAGCTACCGCAATGCAGCTACCTAATCAAACAGTTTTCCTGCAAGTTCCCGAGGAGGCCATAGTACAGCATGGTGACTTAATACTGTACGGTCTGGAACCAGACAATATAAGACCAAACTTGAGGTCTTGGATGCCTTCAGGTGCCACACTAAGGAATTGGAAACAAATCCAAGAAACAGTAAGCCCTGAAGAGGTACAGGTAGTTGAGTTTGCTTTAATGGAACAAACCTCCAAACCACCCTAGCAGATACCCAACACAGGTGTTGTGGTTTATCGGGGGGGCTGGGAACAGGAACTGTTGTTATTGTAACACTACTGCCAGGTAGCTGGATCATGACTGACAGTGTACTCTGAATGATGTACTCTCACATCAAGATGTACTCTGGGTAGCATGAATGAGTCAAAGGTAGCATGCCAAAAGAAAGGAAGTTACTTCTTCCCAAATATCTACTACAGAGGTATCAGATATTGACAGTGAACTTCCTGATGTGTAATTCCTAGACTTAGATAATGTCTCCTACCGTGTTTATACATACTCCAGATGTTATTCATCCTGTTTGTATCCAATGCTGGTTCCGGTATGAATTCTCGAGGAGTAATGTGGACATTTAAGATTAATGTTCTAATGGCAAGGGACATCACTTAACTCTGTTTTGTTTTGAAGGCAACAATGCCTCGGTATCTCGTGACCTTCAAAAAGGGGGGATATGTAGCGGCGAGGCTTATTAATAAGGCAGAATTAAGTGTTTCTGAGCTTCCCAAATGAGGCCCCATTTCTCTGTTCATCTCTGTGGTGCAGCCACAGAGAGACTATTCCCAGGGTGATTTAAGGTCCTAGGACAGCTCCCAAAGGGGGATGCACTTAGCTAAGCCTGGCTATCATGATCAATGGTCATCCATTGGCGCCTATCTGTCTAGGGAGTGCCAGTTGGACATCTGGACTGCATTACTAAGTGTCAGGAGTAAGTGACTCATATCTCACCTTGATCAACCAATCAGGGACTGGTAGGGCCGAGTAACCCACGTGGGACTCTGATGCCCATGGAACTTTCAGCCAATCAATGAGCTGAAGTTCCTCCAGGTAAAAACAGGCAGCACAAGATTCAGATTCAGTAAGATTCTGGAGAGGATTCTGTGGACTGTTCTAAAGGGAATTCAAAGGAGAATTCCAGGGCAGGACGGCCCAGGAGCAGAAGGCTCCCAAGGGCAGGACATCCTCGCAGCGTGCCTCCTGACCATCCTGAGACTCAGCCCGGACAACCACGGAACAGCCAGTGTGTCTGAGTGCCAGAACTTTCCTTTGTTCTAAGAGTCTAGAGTGGAGGTTGCCAGAGAGTAACCAGCAGCAGGCCTCGTGAACAGGTCAGAACTGTGGACAGCTGAATCGCTATTCAGAACTAGCTCTTCATCAGGAACGAACCGGTCCTCTTCCTGACTTGCTGGGACCCACAGTCATCTTTTCTCCTGTGCACAAACTTAACTAGCAGGCCAGTGAGCATCAGCAGCACACCGTCGCAAGCCGCACAGCACAGCCTGGCACCGAGCCAGAGAGCGCGGATTGGACAGCAACAGCCTGCAACTGTTTCTTTGTGCCCGCAGGAGATCTGAATCCCCAGAGATTGGATGAGTATTCAACTTCAATGCATTACAGCTCGAGAATTCAATTGTTATCCCAACCAGTTGATATCAATTTAATTCCTAAAGGTTATGTACTTGTTTCGAGAATCTAATGTAGAAGTTGTAACCAAGTTCACTTTACGAAACGGTCTAAATGAATGGTATACTGAACGTATGTCCTCTTGATATGTGTAACACTTCGTAACTGATTGAATATATATCTTTTGTATTCTGATAACCCTCTCGATAAGATCTGTTAGGTTTACATGCATATTCTATGTATTAATAAATGTATCCTCGTGTATTAGTACCTGTGTGTGTGCGTTGTTTGAGTTATGTCGCATGGTTGGACTCTAAAGCCATCAAAAGAATCAACTTTGTGATTTACTGCTACAATTAATAATTGTCTCAGTAAATGCCCAAACCCTACAGAACCGGTTTTCCCTACATTATTTGGCGTCCCTGGGTCGGTTTAATCTACAACTGTAATGTTTAAAAGCTGTATTTTTTTCTAGTGAGAGGTGGGTGTTTTTCATTGTGGAGGGGTTGAAGCTCTCTGCTCCTGTCAATCTGGTAGGAATTTATGAGATAGAAAAGTATGCCAGATCTCATAAATTGTATTAAATCAAAGTCTGAAATATGGCTAAACATACTGCTGCCAACACTGTCAAAAGCAGAATATGAAGAAGATTTTCTGTTTGAATCATCAGCATTCATAGGCAGATCTGGAGGTTTGGAAAAATTTATTTCCTGCCCTTGAAATAAAATGCGCCATAAAAAGTTTTTCAAGGAAAACAAAATAATAAACAAAATAGTGTTATCTGAGTTCCCAGGAATATTTACAGAAATTTTGTTGTTGTGTTTAAGTGATTACTACTGCAATCTCTTAATATGCAGGAGTGCATAGAGTCGCCATGGTAACAATGACATGCTAATCACATGCACCTGAAAAAATATTATAATATTTTAAATATTTAATAAAACAAACTCTTCTGACCTTTTGACAGAAATAGATGTTGACAGTGAGAAAGAGGAACAGATAGAAATACAGGGAGGGTAGAGAGGGCAGTAAAAGGGCAGTAAAAGAAAATGAAAAAGCTAGAGAGTCTGCACTGTAGTGTATTCATGGATGACATTTCCTACAACACGGTGTCAAATGGTGACTTTACTGGGGCATAGGTTTAATGTCTGGTCCAGAGGAAAAAGTCACCAACTGATCCACCATGCAACAGCAAACAGGTTTTCCTTAGAGGTTTTCCTTCCCAGTACTGACAAGGCCCTGAAATTGGACAAGATCAGACTGCAAAATGGTCACACCGCTATCTTTAGTGGGTTAGTGTATACTGAAGAAAACAGTGGTTCTAGGGGAGAAACTGTAAAATAAAACTGATAATATGAATTTCTTATAGCTTGGTTCCAATGACATCTTGTCTTTGACATTAGCTCACTTGGAAAATGCAGATTAATATTTAGCCACCAGAGGATCCAAAAATAATTATTGTTTTTACTACACAAAAGACAAAAGCTCAGTAATTCTAATCTTCGTGCACTCAAGGATGGAACAGACAGTAGGTTTCCCAGTGCCCAACATTAAGTATTGAAGTAAGAATTCTTCAAGAGGTAAAAATACATACAGTATAGATGGAAAGGCAGAGCTTTAATCCATTTAAATAATCGTATTGCTTGTAATGTAATTAAAGTCAACATTAGCTCTGCTTGAATTAATCCTGTCTCATGAAATAAGCCCTTTCATCCTACCTACATAACTGGATAAATTTAGAGCAAAAAATGAGCTGTCTGCAGGCTTTGTTTCGTTAAATACATTGATTAGAAACAGAGGCAGTCAGGTTCTATGTTGACCCCCCACAAAAACCAAGGCAGAACAATTGTTTCAGTCACAGTTATACTGCTGTAGTATACAACATGCCCTGCTTTGATACAGTATGTCTTTTTGTATCAAACTATACTAATACTACACTACAAGGCACCATTTTTGCTGTGTTACTGGTGCACTTTTATGTAAGGGGAAATTATAGTTTATAATCTTTCAATTTGCCACCCATATATAATTTTATTCTAAGGGTTCAAAAAACCTATCACCACAGAACAGGTGAGGTCACTCCTGGAACTGCAGTGTTATTATACTGTAATCATTTTGTTGTCTCACTAGTTGTTTCTTTGTCTGAACTTGCTAAAAACTCTTCACCAGAACCTAAAGTTCAAACAAAATCAATAAATAGTGTTTCACAAATAACATACTTTAAATTTTTTCTTCAAAAAAGAGATAAATGAATCATCAATGTAAGTAAATATTGCTTTCCTTATTTTTTTTAAATTAATTAATCTAACATTTCAACTGCATCTTCCCTTCTAGATTAAAGGTTTTCCCTTTAGAAACATGTCTTGAATCTCCTGAGTTTTATGTGCCATTATTTGCTCATGCTTGGTTATGATTGGAGGAGTACGTCTACAATGACATGCAAACGTTATTCCACTGAGAAAATTTGATAAAATCTTACTGCCATTAACAGAGCAGAAGTACTGTATAGGCAATATGCTGTAAAGACCTACTTTAAAACGCTGAATTATGTGAACAGTGCAATATATATATCTCAATTATATAATCAGTTTAAAAAAAATAAAAACTAAACTTGGTAATGAGAAGCACTGCTTGAAAGTGCATAATTGAGCTGTATACAGTATGAAGCTCTACTGTATGAGTATGTCTTCTATGCATCTGAAAGATGCTCAAGCCATGGACACTAAATTCAGTTCATGGATGCAACATGTGGATTATATTTTTATGCTTTTTTCTGGGTATTTGCTGCTTTTGCCACTATAATATTACTATTTCTTAAGTTATAGGAAATAACTTAATAACTAAATATCTGAAACAAGTAAAATCCCATGAAAAGACACTTCAAAGCATATTTTGAATTTTATCCACCAAAAGTAGAGTAAGTATAATTTAGTACTGTAAATTCCTGTTATTGAAAAATATATATTACCTTTAATAGTTCTTTAAAAGTGGTCAGCATTGCTTCCTCGCACAAATGTGACCCAATGTTAAACCTGGGGTGCTATCTGTGTGGAGTTTGTATCTTCTCTCAATGTTCATATGGGTTTTCTCTTGGAGCTCCAGTTTCCTCCAACGTTCAAAAGACATACTTGTAGGTTAATTGGCTTCTGGGACAATTGGCCCTGGTGTGAGTGTGTGTGTCTGCATTTGTATCTATTTGTCTGTCCTGTAATGGAATGGTTTCCAGTCTCTGTCTCTCCTGCAACACTGAATTGGAAGGAGCATTTAAAGAATATAGATTGAAGCCTGAAGCAAAAGGCCAGAGGGTGTTCCTCACAAGGTTTAAGATTGTGTGCTAAGTGATGACTCATGAAATAAAATCAGTGCATTTAATATATGTATGAAGAGCTGCAGAAAATGAAAATGGATGGATGGATTCTTTCACTATAATTCAAAACCATTCCCTACCATAATTAGTACATAGATATGGCCAAACACAAAAAAGGTGCATTTATGTTTGGAGTCAACCAGGACAATTTGCGAAAAATGGTCACAGTGTTGTTAAGTTGTCCATGAAAAATAATGACCAAATTATGCATTCACTTATTAATATTGCAAATGCCTTTTAGATTTGTTGCATGGTACTTACATCACTACTACAAACAAATCTACAGTTTTCATACAACAAAATAATATTTCATTGGATGTTTTATTGGATGGCAGATAAATCCATATAGTCAAACAGTTCCAACATCACTCTTTTGACTCCCTGCCATGCCAGTGACCATGACTGTGATTTCCTAAACAGCAACACACAATTGGTAGCTAGAAGCGAATTGATACACAGATCTTTCTTTAAAGATTCAGCTGGGTAGCTTGTTCTATATTCCTACTGTATAACCCCTTGAGTAAAGGGGTTCTCAGTTTAAATTGCACATTCATGTACTTTCCACTTGTGTCCTATTATCTGTGTTTGTTGTTCATTCTAATGAAATCCATTTGATTGACTATCCTTTGAGGATATAGAATACTTGTCAGGCTTCCTTGTAGTATTCTGTTCACAACTACTAAAATAGTCCTGTTTCTTCAGTATGTCAGTGCAGGATACTCCCTTAATCCCTAGAATGTGTGTGGTTGGCCTCTTCTAGACTGATTCCAGAACAGCAATATCTATTCTATAACTTGCTGCCCAAAATTCTATGCAATATTCTAAATGAGGCTTTTCTAGTGCATTATACAATTTTAACCCTAGAGTAAAATCCTGTGCTTTTAACTACTGTTTATATCCTAACATTTGTTTAGAAAAGGTACATTATTTATCAACATGAACATATAAGTCTTTTTCATAAGTACGCTGTTCTATTTATAAAATTTAATTCTCCACAATAATACAGTATATCATGTATGATTGTCTCCTTACACAGATTCATTTGAAAATAATATTTCTGTTTGAATTGCTTTTAAAAATTTAATTAAAATATTACACTTACAGTAGAAATGAGTGTAATTAGATCCAAATGACAAATATTAACTGGTCCTCAAAACTAAAACGTAGTTTTAGTATACTTCTCCATATACAGTACCTTTGAATCTGCACGCACAACAATATACAGTAAGTAAGCTAATAGGTGGAGGCCATTCTGCCCTTTTAGCTCATTTTGGATTTGAGCAAGTCCTAGGAGCTCATCTTATCCATTTCTTAAAATTAGCCAGGATGTTGTTTGGGCAGCATGGCTGGGTGGCTTGCTCCATCCTACTATAAACCTTCGTGTGAAGAAGTCTCAGTTTCAGTTTTAAAAGCCCTTTCCTCTAATTTCAACTTGTGTCATCTGGCTTTTTTTCATTTTTGATTCTTAAGACGTTTAGTGAGATATTTTTATCAATTCAGGTGGGTAGCTGCGTTAGCATGCGTAGGCTGCAAAGGAACAAGTAATAGGTTTATTCCATGCTGAAAAAAAGAAGAAAGAGAACACAATGTTTTGGCCGTGGAGCCTTCTTCAGGTGTGAGAGAGACAGGGCAGTAGGCAAAGGTAATGTAGCGGGAGAACAAAGGTTGGGAGGGAGGAGGAGTGAGAGGCGGGAGCAGGGGACAGAAAGAGAGGCCAATCAAGAGGTGTGAAGTCAGAATGGGTGCAGAGAGGTGTGAAATGAAACTTCCAATGAATGGAGAAAATTTAAAAGAACAGTAGTCTGTCGTTAAGGGAACGGAGAATGTGTGATCCTAGCTGCAGAATAATTTTAGTTTCGGTGGTCTTTCTGCTGTATGAGTTCGGAAAACCGTCTTTGAGAACACAGATGGAGAGATGAAATGAGAAACAATGGGCTTGGAGAGATCTTTAATCTTCACAGCCCTGACGTGTTCTCTGAAGCGGTCTCCGAGTCTCCTTCCTGTTTCTCCAATGTAGATGGCTGGGCATTTACTGCAAGAGATACAGTAAATAAGGTTGCTGGAGGTACAAGATGCTGTCTGGGTGATCCGGAATTGTCCTGAGGGGCCTTGAATGAGTGTGGTGGTGGCTGTGTACTTGCAGGTGATACAGCGAGCTCTGTTGCAAGGGAAAGTGCCTGGTGTGGATGGTTGTTGAGGGCGGTCAAGGGAGCTGTGAACAAGGAGGTAACGCAGATTAGGTGGTCGGCGATATGAGATGATAGGGCGATCAGAAAAGAGGGCCCCAATGGAGGGATCATCCTCCATTCATATATTTATCAATGTCTTTGAGGATTTTTAAATCTAAATAGTTGAAATCTTTTACAGATGCAGCCATTCAAAATGGGTGAGGTATTTCGCGGCATACCCCGGTGGGCGTGTCGCGGTATCACGCAGTTGCTAGCGTTGAACTGTGTGTTGGATGCACATGAATTGAAGGAATGGGCAAACATAGCTGATGCGGATCCACAGAGCCAGCATATTAAGATGTTTATAATTAGAGGCAATTTGTTTAAATAACTAGGTATGGATACTGATGTGCAAGAGAGGTGGAAAGGCTGTTTCCTTAAGCCAGCACTATAAAATGTTTTATTCTCAGTGAGATGCTGCCATTTCATAGTGGGTTTCTAACACTGTGTATAGTTCCATCCACACAGTGCCTTTACTTCCATCCATTTCTAATCTCTTTATCCAGTACAGAGGATTTGGAGCCTATCCCAGTAAGCGACGGACACAAGGCAGAATACACCCTGGACATAGCGCCAGTCCATCACAGGACAGACAGACACAAACACACACACACCAGGGCCAGTTTAAATCTAACCTCAGAACCTTTCTTTTCAGAAGACTTAGAGTAGCACCTCTAACTGCTTGTCTTTCTTATATGCATTTACTTTGTAATCTGTGGTCCTTTTATCTGTTTTTACATCTACTGTATTGCTTTGAGATGCCACCTTTAATGGTGATATATCAAATAAAGTTTTTTATTATTGTTATAGGGAAACATGATCAGATTTTCCCTGGTTCAGAAAAAAAGATCTAAAGTATACTAGTTTGTCACTCTTCTCATTCCCTTTGCTTAATGACTTTTCATACTAATCTGATCAATCTAACTGCCAGTTTTCTGTGCTTTCTCTATCCTGCTAGATTTGCAATTATTCTGAAAATTTTCATCTTGAAATAACTCATTTCTAAATACCTTTTTCACTGTTAACATCTTGCAGCAACTCTGCGACAAAATATACACTCTGACAGTTCATCCTGCTACCAACATTAAATAAAACAAATCTTAAGATTTCTATATTTATGTCTTTATTTAGTGGTTTCATTAGTGACAAAGGCTAAACTTTCTTGGAAAAATGTATTTTATGTGTTGCGGAAAAAACTGACTTGCTTTAACAAAATATGTTTACAAATCCTTTCACCTGGCATTTTCGTAGTTAGAAATTATGGAACGCTCTGTTAAAAGCAAGGGAGTTTTTATGTCCGTTGCAGTTCTTTTGCAACATGAATATAATTATATCGTTATTAATTTCTTGAGATACGCGATTCCATATTATATTCCCTTTTAATCAAATTCTAAAAGTATGCTTGTTGACTCCGGTATCGCGTTAGTTAAAGACTTCGATGCTTAAAATGTTTAGGGAGAAATGGAATACTGGTGTGTATGTTTTCTTTAAAGTACCGAGACCAGCCATATACTGTATGTTTAAGTTCCAAAATTAATATCGTTTATGGACTTCACACGCGTTGCAGTATGCTCCTATTCTTTTTATGCTCAGGCACTAAGTAAAAGGAGATGCTTCATATTGCTTGACTAATTTTAAAAACTAAGTTAGAAATGCAGACGCTCCCTCGGTGCGCTGCTCTGGTGCGCCGGCTCTTACACAGTGCCTGTCTGCCGTAAGCGTTACAATATACATACCCAACACTGCTTGTACCCATCTGTCATGCAAATAAAACACCTTGAATTGAATTGAATTGAATTGAATTGAGGGGAGAGGGGGGGAATACTAAAGCCAATACTGGCTCAATGGGCTTTGACGTGCTAATGCGTTGGTTTAACAGTCCGGGTGTGGCAGGCTTCCAATGTCAACTCGACTCGATTGGAAGACAATGAACATATTTTAGCCCTAAATGAATTAATAGCAAACATGGTTTACATAAAATACATTTTTCCAAGAAAGTTTATAATAATACGATCTATAGTTGAAATCTGAGCCAACTGTAAAAATAAAGGAAAAACATTTTCAGAGAGCAATCACGCTGTGTTTATGTAGAAAAAGCGATTAGGTTTATGAGCAATCTAATTACCTATTCGCTTAAAACGCTATATAAAATAAAGTTTATTTAGAGATGAATGATCAGTGTCGCAGTTTAAATAATGGGAGTCAGGAAACTAACACACAGCGCCACCGGATTTAATAACACAATAAAAACGCTATAAAATAATGTGACTAGGCACAGAAAAAGTTTACAGCACAGTACAATAATAAATGCTGACCATGACTTTAGAAGCATAAATTACCTTACACTCAATTTATACACAAGCTGTCTTTCTGTATGAACCTCTAAGCTGGTTCATACAGAAAATGTAGAAATGCATTAGCCTGATTATGATTAAAAAACACATAATTAAACATGCGTTTGCGATTTAAATCAGAACACGATTTAAATCAATATAAATGTTTATATTGTAACGCATACTGTCCAGCCTCCATTTCTCTATAAAAATTTACTCTGTTGCACACACACACACAATAGAAGCAGGAACCGCTGTCAGAAGGGAAGATATGTTCAAAATATCGCAAATATCGATCATGTTGCGATATTTTGAAATATAAAAGTCAATTGATTGTCCATAATATGGCTTACCTATTTTTTCGAAGAAATGTTTGTTAAAAGAAGAGTCCAGCACCAGCTGGATTCGAACACACAACCAGCCAGTTGGTAGTCACAGACCTAGACCAGTAGGCTACAAGACAGCTCGCATGAACAGGCAGGCGAAACAGCCCTACACAGCCCTGTCGCAGTACACGGATATAATCATACCGTTATTAAATTCTTGAGATACGCGATTCCATATTATATTCCCTTTTAATCAAATTCAAAAAGTATGCTTGTTGACTCCGGTATCACGTTAGTTAAAGACTTCGAAGCTTACAATGTTTAGGGAGAAATGGAATACTGGTGTGTATTTTTTTCTTTAAAGTACCAAGACCAGCTATATACTGTATGTTTATGTTCCAAAATTAATATCGTTTATGGCCTTCACACGCGTTACAGTATGCTCCTATTCTTTTTATGCTCAGCTACTAAGATTTCCCTTCAGTGGTAAAATTCAATATCTACAACGGGCACAGTAAAGACGTTTACAGTAAGTCTTTCTACGACAGACCAACGGACCACGAGTGCCCCTGTCGGTCAACCAATCACGCACCGCGGTATTTTGCATCATCGCGCGTCACTATGCGACGTTATTTTTACAGTACATTGCACAATTTGAACTTAACATCCTTTATTTAAAATCAAAGCTTCTAATGATATGGCTTTTAATTAACATGTTTGTCCTTTTATTGATTCCCCACGATTTCTAAAAGATGAAAACGATCTTAGAAACAACTTTCTTCAAGTTAAGTGCTTCTTTATATTTGACGTTTATGCTTGTGCTAGCTCCATGTATGTATTTATCTTCAATAAATGCCATCTGCCAGGTACTTTGTCTGGCCTTAAAGTTTGTCCTCTAGTTTAATTATCTCTGTAACATTACATGTAACAGAAGTACGAGTTTTGTTATACACTTTAAGTTTATAATAACTTTTAAAGTTTTGATTTGCTGCCCTTTATGGATGGGCACTACTTTAGAAATTTTATAGTAAATGTATGTCATCTCTGTTTAGTCTCTGAGTGACTTGAAGAGTTTTAATAATGGTCTATAAATGACATCTCTTGTACAATTACAGGAATGCCACAAGACTCTGGGCATTTGTATACAATATCTAAAGAACATTTAGTACTTGTAACTCCCCTATGCTAATAGCTGTCCCGAAAGCATTCTTTTCGGACACTATTTGGACAACACAATCCGGGGTTGAGTGAGGAAACACTGGGAAAAAGTCATGCAGGATACGGGAATCAAAACAGGGGGGCGTGTCCAAGGAGTGCTGGTGGTCGGGGAAGGTGTAGCGAGGCAAACAATCTGGGGACGAGTCCAAAGAGAAGTCCAAAAAAAAGGCAAAAGTCCATGGCCAGGAGATCCATCCAAGACAGGAGATTAAAAACCAGAACCAGGTCAGGACCGGCAGGGGGAACGGGAACAGGAACAGAAACTTAAAACCATGACGGAGACAGACACATCCATGACCCGGGCTCGCATGATACGGGAACCAATGCAGAGCCCTGATTGGCATCTGCTTCTGGTTTATAAGGGGGAACTGAAAAGGGGCTGGAACAAGGTACAGGTGCGGGGAATGAGGCAAACAAGGAAGGGCTGGAGCGCCCTTAAGAGGAGGGGTTTGTGATCATGACAATAGCCTATAATACAGAACTTTGTGTTGGGTCACAAAATACCTGAGAACAAAGTATTCATTTAATACATTATCTGTTTCACTTTCCTTGTTTCCCACTTTAAATCCTGTTTTTAATAATTTCAGCCTTTACTGTAGAAGTATCTATTTCCTTTAACATGTAAGTCTCAAATCTGAATATGTAAGATAGAAGATCCCTCTTTTATTATAATAATAATAATAATAATAATAATAATAATAATAATAATAATAATAATAATAATAATAATTGCTTACACCTATATAGCGCTTTTCTGGACAATCCACTCAAAGCGCTTTACAGGTAATGGGGACTCCCTTCCACCACGACCAATGTGCAGCATCCACCTGGATGATGCGACAGCAGCCATAGTGCACCAGAACGCTCACCACACATCAGCTATCAGTGGGAAGGAGAGTAGAGTAATGAAGCCCATTCATAGAGGGGAATTATTAGGAGGCCATGATTGGTAAAGGCCAATGGGAAATTTAGCCAGGACACCGGGGTACACCCCTACTCTTTTCGAGAAACACCCTGGGATTTTTAATGACCACAGAGCGTCAGGACCTCGGTTTTACGTCTCATCCGAAGGACGGTGCCTGTTTACAGTATAGTGTCCCCGTCACTACACTGGGGCATTAGGACCCACATGAGCCGCAGGGTGAGCGCCCCCTGCTGGCCCCACTAACACTTCTTCCAGCAGCAACCTTAGTTTTTCTTTTGATCAATAATCAAAATTTGGTGCATCCCCCTCCACGTACAGCTTTGACGGGGCTAAAGAGAGTAAACATCTTGAAGACCTGCCCATACTTGACCAACTACTCAACTCCATATCTGGATTTGCCATATCTGGACTATTGCAGCTCCCTTTTGGAAGGACTCTTGCATGTATTGTCAGACCACTTCAGCATGTACATAACATTGAAATGTGCCTACTTTTCAACCTTCTGAAATGCATTTTTATTTCTCCCTCCTCTTCTCTCTACAGTACATTGGGTTCTGGTCACTGTCCATATCGAAATCAAAACCTTGGTGTTAGCCCACAAAGTTTCCATGGGACTGCGCCAGCACCAGCAAAGTCATTATTACGTACTGCATGTACCAGGCCAGACTGTACTTTCTCCTGCTTTAATGGTGAAACAACCTACATGTCACAGTCAGAACCATAGACTCACTTGTCAACTCTCTTTAGGATATACTGTACAGTACCTAACCCCAGAGGCCCATGACCTCTGTCTGACCTTGTGCTAATGCTTCCTGTCATGCGGCACTGAAACTCCCTAACATCCCAGCACTTAATTAATGCTGCACTTACTGTTTTATATGGTTTTATTTTTGTTTTATGTGTCTTTTAAATACAGCATTCATATCTTGGCCAAATGCAATTGTAGATTGGTTTGGATAAAAGCATTTTCAATACAAATAAATATAAAACACAGGAGCAAAAAGATTAGCAAGATGGTTTGCTATACTATCATTTATTTTGGACAAGAGTATCAGAATAATATTTTTAAATAATTCTGCAAATTTGATAAGGCAAAATCTCGCTGTAAGGAAGCTGTACCATTGAGAGTTTAAAGCAGGGGTGGGGAACCTTTTTTCTGCCAAGGGCCATTTGGATATTTATAACATCATTCGCGGGCCATACAAAATTATCAATTTAAAAATTAGCCTGCTATATTTGGTCAAACATTTAATTAACTCACCCCTAATGTGATGGCTTTAACTGCCTCTCTTTGGTGAGGCGTGTGATGTTAGCTGGTATTGATGATGTTGCTACTCGCAACTGCTTTTCCAGGTTTGCGTCGGTCAGTCTGGAGCGCGGTCGATCAAACAGCCACTTGCTATCATTGAGTTCCCTGACAGGTTTTCCCTTCACCTCCATGAACTGCTTGACTTCATCCCCCAGTTCGTAAAACACAGTGTGTTAACACTTTCGCAACGTGTACATTCCCAGCCTGCCTGGCACTGACTGCCCTCTGAGTCACAGCAATACAGGCAGACGGGCCGCGGGCAGCCAGCGAGAAGCATGCGTCATGTGTCTGTCCCGTCATGTACTCGTATGTGTCCTGTCTATCCCGTAATGGACATTCCTTGCTTGTCCCTCAAAATTAACGTTATTATTATGATTCACTTAACATAAATTTATGTTGCTGTGAAAAAAGCTACTAGATTTATTGAATTTCAAGTCCCGCTTGCGTAGGGCTGGGCGATATGGCCAGAAACATTATCACGATAAAAAATGTCATATCAGTTGATATCTATAATTATCACGATAAATGTCAAATCATAATTTCTTTCAAGTTTAAAGGCAGATTTTTTTCTCCTGAGTGAAAGTTGAAGAAACCAGACAGTTAATTGGTGAATTAAACAACTCTTTATTTTAAGAACACATCACTTGCCAAACAGCAGAAACATTAAACAAATCTGTTAGCTGCCCGGTCTGCAACACGCACGCGCACTCGCGCTGTATTTAGTGCGCATGCGCGTATCATGCGTAAAGCATGAACATTTATCGAACTTTTGTTAAATTTATATCGAGGAAAATTATATCGCGATAATTATCGTTATCGAATTATCACCAGGCTCTACGCCTGTGGTTGCCTTGGCAGGGCCAGACCAGGCCGGACGTTCCCCACCCCTGGTTTAAAGTGATGCTTATGCTTATGCAGCAAACAAACCTCACTATCAGTTAAGCAGTGACAGTGTGACTCACGATGATGCAACTTGATGAATCTGTAGCGTGATCCAGGAAACTAGATACCCTGCAGGTTCTTAAGAAATTTATTTGATCTTGCCCAAAAAGAAAACTTAATAAATGGAAAGATTTTTCTTTCAATGACAGAATTGCACTCAACACTTTGTTGGTCATAGGACTTTTCTTTGTTCACTAAACAAAAAATAAGTGCAATAGAATATTTACATAGTAAAGTTAATGCAAGTTCTCAAATGTGAAGAATATATTTTGCCCCTTTAAGACATTTGTAGCTTTATAATATTCTCCTCATCAGTAAATATGAGATGCTCCAGTGCTCTTGCAACTAACTGCTCTTTTTTCAGTCATTAATTTACTTAATTATGCAGGAAGGCTAGAATAATACACACTATCTAGTCTATTGGACTTTCACAGCCATTGTTACCTCTTGACATCATTTTCATTTAATACACCGCAAACTACTGTGATAACATGAGTCAGAAAGAGTCAGAAAAATGTTTCAGGGCATGAGAAACACATGAAAAGGTGCAAAATATAAATAGAAAGAGAAAGCAAGGATGCCACTTGCAGTGAAGGTGAAGCAAAAGTGTTTTTACCTGCAATAACTGGGTGCCAGTCTACGAGGCTTTCAAGTGTCAGATCACCAACAATTAACTAGTCTTGAATGGAGTGAGGACACAGCAAGAGTCAGAAGCTTCATGGGAGACAAATAGTTCAAACTCTTTTCATTAACCTGTGTGGTTTCAGAAAAGTCCGTTCCAGAATGTACAGTATGTGCATTATAGAAATATTTTAACTCATTCTGATGATTAACAGTCTTCATATTTCTTACTTACTTTATCCTGCTGCTTATATCATGAGGTGTCATGAGGAGAAACAATCGTTGGCCTGCTATCAGCCAAAAGGCCCTGTGAGGGGGAATGTCATTTGTTCTCATTGTCTCTTTGACACCCTCAATCCAGGTTTTTCTTGGTTGACGTTTGGCTTATACCCTGACATTTCATTGTTATATTCTCTGAACGGCCACATGAGCAAAATGGCTAAATGCCTGATCTGCTGTATAAAGTACCTTCTGCTGTGATCTTGTTGTATATAGTGTTGGACTGGTGTTGCTTCCATCATTTCTCTTATTCTTTCAGTTTTGATCTTGCCTCGCCTGGTCTTGTTGGCAGCTCATCTCAGACAGCTCATTTCATAGGTGGTAAGTTTATATTCAAGGCCCTTCGTCAGGGTCCATCTTTGGCCCTGGTGTGAATGAAGATGGAATGAATTTGTTTTGCCTTGCTCCCTATGCGAATGTGTTTCAGGAGGTGTGTTAGTCTGATAGTTGACATTATTTGCTTTCTGTATTTTTGTCTCTATCTCTCTTTAGAGTCCTTCATCTTCTGTGAAGATGCTCCATGGATATTTGAATTCTGAAGCTATGTGTCATTGCTGTTGATTTTGAGGCTGCCAGGTATTTTGCTCTCCTTCGTCATTTTGGTCTTGTTTAGGCCGATCTTCACAAATGGTGCTTAGTTGGTCATATGGACCTGAAGTTTCTCCTCATCTTCATTTACAAATACCTCCCAAAGAGCAACCCCATGTCCTCATTGTGGGAGGTGGTCCTTGGACAAAGTAGGGGATTGCTGGGTATGGTATTTTTAACCCACATGACCGTTACGGTAGCCATGTAGACCATCCCGGCTCAACCTGAAATATCTGACTCACAAGGTACTGGTGAAGCTTTGACAGGACTACTGTAGCAAGCCGGAAGTGGATTATTTATTGCCTTAGTAAACAAAAGGAGAAATAAACAGATGCATAATTGAAAATGACTTCATATTTCAATTCCTTTAGAATGGCCAGTGCTCAGCTTACAGTCACAACTTTCAAGAAAGAGATGACTGTATATTCCTTGTATGTGTTAAACAAATAGCACCAGAGTTCTAAAATTAAAAAGTTACAGTAATTAACAATTAAAACCATTTAACCACGAGCAAGGTAGCATTACAACTGTACCTAAAATCACAAACATTTATTATCAGATTTTATCTGAATCTTGAACTCTTTCCATCCATTAAGACACAAGTAAATTAAAAACAAAGAAAATAGCTCTTGAAGAACTAGTTATTAATTTACAGAAAATGTTTGGAACTCACTACAGGGCATCAGACATTAATAAAAAGTTATGAAGGAAATTCAACAGGTACTGTATATTTTGTTTTTGCAATGAATACTAGAAGATATACAGTCTCACAGCAGAAATATAGCAATTATACCAATATGAATGTGCCATAGGACAGATGCTTTTTTCTCCCCCACCAAATTTAAATTTGAAAATTTTCCTGGAAAACAACAATAAAGAAATTAGAATTTTCTGAAGGCATTCTTACTTATTCTTACTTAACCTGTCAAGAGTATTACAGAAAATATTAAAAATTCAATTATTTTAAAAGGATTTATTAAGTATTTGTAGAAATTAATATGTCTAGTTTCACACTATAGGCTCCCAGATTTCAAAATTATTACAAATACCCAGAATTAGGTGGCTTCTTTAAATTGTCGACAGTTTAAATGCATTATTCCATTTGTAAAATTAGCAACCTCCAGCTGGGGGTGACAGACTTAACCTCAAAATGATTGATTGAATCAAAATAAATAAATGAATAAATAAATAAGATTGCCATTATCTGATTTCAAAGACTGTTAAGTAACTGGGATGTGTAAAAGAAATGGATAATGGACTTGGTCGTTACACATTGTCCCCTGGGACAAATAACCACAGTTAATTAATAAGCACATATTTAGCCCAATGAAGCATTTTACTCCAAGTCAGCACTTTGCTACCACATTGCAGCCCATGAAAAATGTCACTCTTGATTTTCAAATATTTTTGTATTTTTTAGTTTGCGTGTAACTTTTTTATCTGTGAATCACAGTTTTCTGTAACGTTATACACATTTTGCTCGTGGTACTACCTTGTCATGATTTCTGTCAAAGGCAGGTATACAAGGCATCAACAACACTGCCCCTTGCACGTGAATCATTTGCTAAAAAGAACAAGAAATCTGCAATCAAGAGGCCATTTTGCCCATATAGCTTGTTAGGTTTTCAGTTGCTAATTGATCCCAGTATCATTTATTGCCATTTTGTTAAAAAGCTGCAGATGCACATCTTCCCTATGTACAAGTATTCTCGCATTAAAAACAAGCTGTTAGTAAGTGCCAGATATGCAATATGTCGTATTCCATAAAACCATAATGAGGTATTTTGTCAATTAGCTTGCTCAGAATAGATAGGGTAGCTATTTAGCTCATGCTATTAGATGGATTAATTTGGAACTCCCAATGGCCAAAGGTACCAGACCCAGTTCCCTGTTAAATGCAAATAGATAATACAGTACATTTTCTTTTATTTAAGTTGTGATAGTGGGCTTATGTTCTTCATCTGGCCTGGAGTAACAAAGCTCAAAAGCAGAGTAACATAATCTGGTCCTTTATTTAGTTAACTCTATGGTTAGTATTACTGCCTTGCAGCGCTGGGTTCTTAGGTTCAGTCCCTGGGGTGCTATCTGTATGGAGAGTGCATGTTCTCTCCATGTACACAGGGGTTTCCTCCCAGAGCCCAAAAGACATGCTGTAAAGGGCTTCAGGGTCTTTATCCAGACAGCAAGAGCTTTCACCCAGTAAAACCTCACCAACGCCACCAGGTGGGACAGGTGATAAAAGTAAAATGTAAGGTACATTATGTCACTGTGTTGTGGGATGGGCTAGATAAAATATAGAAAAAGACAGCAATCAATCAAAACCTGCTCTGGTAAATCCTTGAGTCTCTATAAATTGAAAGAACATTGGGCTGACAAACTACACACAGGATGTGTTTAAATGGGTATGAAAGACTGCAGTAAAGAATGGAAAACATGCTTTTTTGTGCTTTGATCTGAGGTCTTATACATTATCTTGTATTACATTACTAATGTATTTCATGCAACACATTTAAATATAATAATTCCCATACTTTGCCATATAATTGAATTAATTACATATTGCAGATCAAGGGGCACCAAGCACTAGTCCAAGTCTAGCAAGCTCAGACTTGTGGCATTGAATCTGAAATTATTGACCAGATGGAAGATCCAGATATAAAAAATACATAGTATTGGAAATGTCTAAAAAAATAAACCTTTGTGCCCTTCTTATCAGAAAGTATCAAACAGGTCACACACTCACATACAGTAGCAGTGCCCAGTTAATCTCAGTTACTAATGCCTCTGAAGTCACTTCTGTCTTGAATTCCCTTATGACGATACTGTACATCTGCAGATCTTGTAACATTTCTCCATAACTGAATGGAATTACCAAGTTTGCAAATAAAAGAACACATAAAAAGGTATTTAGTGTTTGTACGACATTAAAGTACAAATTAAAATTATTTAGTATTTGTACGACATTAAATATTTAAATAAATCAAATGAATACAGTATATGTATAAAATTCACAGTGCAGAAAATATGAAATGAAGAAAAGAACAGACACAATATCCAAATATTCAAAATACATTTGTAACATATCAATTGCATGCTGAATTATATTAAAGAAAACAAGAACTAAGATATCCTTTATTTATGTGGCTGATAACGTGCTAAATTTGGACAACTGATTGTATATTTTACTTTAGTTGTTCATTAAGAATACTCAAACTGATAACATATTTTTCTCATCTTATGCGTGTGTATTTCCTTATTTGTTAAGAGGCTCTTGTTATGTTAAATGTATTGTGTTAATTAAGTCTTTTACATGCCTCCAAAGCAAATTTCCAATAAAGGAAGTAACAATTGTACTAGTGCTTCAGGAAAATGTACGGAGAAAAAACATCCCTTGTTACCAATAATAAACAGAAAGCTAGATAGAACAAAGAGTATTAGTAGGGGAACAATGGATCTACTGGCATGCTCTGTCATTTTATTGGGGAATCTCAGCAAGTCATTTGTTTCAGGATTACAGGGAACATGCTTTAACGAGTGAGCAGTTTGTCCCAGTTTAATATAGAAATGGCTCTTGTTTTAAGTTTTACAGGTAAATGCAATACCTCTTAATTTCTATAAATGTTTCCATGTTCTTTGTATAAAAATTGTTTATGAAGTAGTATTCATTGCAAAGTATTTATTATGTGTAACAAAGGCTGAGCTAGTTCCTGTTTTTTTTACAGTGGATGTATTTGTTCTGCAACTACACATAATAATAATAAACTTTTAAAGGTGGCCTCTCAAAGCACTTTACAGAATAAACACATACAGTATACAGTAGCTGATGTTTTAACACTCCAGAAACAAGGTATAACCCTAAGAGTGCCCAAATCACACAAGTGCATACATCCAGTAATACCTCAGACAGTACCTGAATCACATAGCATTTCAACCTTTAGCTTAAACTTAAACAGGACTTTAAATACAGCTCAGCCATTGCATGGATGGAAGAACCAGAAAAAATGGTGATATAAGAGGAGTTTTAGGGAGCAGTAGATGATGCTTTTCCCTCTGGACCAGAATCTTCAAACCTACAACCTAGTATTTTCACGCAGAAAAGTGCCTCCTTCACTTCATCCATCTTGTTTGGATAAGATCTTAAGCAAAGGTTCTGGCAACTTGGTCTTTAAATATGCAGGGGCAATGATCATAAAAGTTGGAGTGTTAATCTTAATCCCCATTGTCTTGTTTAATTCCACTCTGGTATTTATAAATTCTTTTTTAGCCCCAAATCAGTTAATGTTTTTACCTTCACGTCCTCTGCTGCCAGTGGGGCTGCTGGCAAACAAGAGATGCCTTGTGTTATACATTGGAAAGCTGCACTTTAGTGGTGGTTAAAATGGGTCCCCTTTTATAGTAGAATTACTTTTGGTTCCAAAGCATCCATATAAGTCAGACTCATAAAAGGAAATACATTCTAAGAGTACAGTATGTTAATGTTCAGAGAATATAGATCAATGAATTATAGATAACCAAGTGCAGATATTAAGTTTTATTTTACATATAAATGACAGTTCAACTCTTAAAATTAAGGGCATCAATGCAAAAAGAAGTATCACTTAAAAGCCACTTCAAACTTTCTCCACACTTGTAAGAATGTCAGCATCAGAAAGCAAAGTGTCACATACAAGATGAAATACTTGTATTGGTCTTGTTTTTCCCCATACAATCAGGACAGACTAAGGTAAACAAATCACAAAAGGGGGCCATGATTGTAGCATGATTTGCTTTGAAGTACTTTGAAACTGCGCAGATAGGAGTCCAAATTAAAAGTTAATTCCAAAAAAGCAGACTTTGAAGTAATGAGATAGCTCAAGAAGTACTGTATATGTGCCATGATGAGTATGGAATCAGTGGAGAACCGATGGCAACAGTTAAAAGAGATTCTCCTTGAAGTGCAAAACAGATTTATCCCAAGAGTAAATAAGTTTAAAAAAAAACAGTACCCCAAATGCTTAAGTCAATTAGAAAAAAGAGCACTTTGTACAATGCTCAAGAGAGCAATATTTTGCAAACAGGTAGAAAAGTCAAGAGATACTGTAGAAAGGCATATTGCAATGGGGGGTACAGTAAAAGCTTTTTACAATATGACTACAGCAAAGCAGTAAATTATAGACTGTATAATACTGGGGAAATATAGAGAAATGACTGATGTTCTAAAATATTTCACTCAGGTGAGCACTAAGGAAGACTCAGGCAGTAGGAGGACAAAAGTGCAAGAAAGTATTAGCAGAGACAACCGTTTTGCTGTACTTATTTGCTCATACAGATGCAGCCATTCAAAATGGGTGAGGTATTTCGCGGCATACCCCGGTGGGCGTGTCGCGGTGTCACGCGGTATCACGTGGTGTCACGTATCATTTGACGCTCTGCTGGAAACTATCCGGCGTCGCCTTGTAAAACCGCCAGGGGGAGCTTAACCTCTCATTTACAGCATTTGAGCCTTTAATTTTGAACTGTGTATTACAGCATGTTATTCATCAGTCATTAAAATGTTGGTATATTTTATGAAAGCAAGATTGCTCAGTTGGACAAAAGTACACAACCTACCTTTATCAGAAATATTTATGCATCAAAGCCTTTACTGAAGATATTACTAATAGTGGATGACTTTGGACAAGCTGTATAATTTCTTTAGCACATTTGTACAAGCACTTGGAATCTGTCCAAGCCATACTTTGTCAGGCATTTTGTTTTACTTCAACGGGCATAAAAACTTCCTTGCTTTTAACAGGGCGTTTCATAATTTCTAACTACGAAAATGATTTAAAATGCGACACTTATCATTCAACTAGAGCTTAAAATATCACAAGGATCCTCAAGAGCACAGCAAAGAGTGTATTAAAAGACACTTGTATTTATCAACGCTTTCTTTTCCGTATACCAGATTTTATGGAACCACTTCAGAGGGGTGTCAGCCAGTCAGATTCCAGGAATCGGCACTTTAAAGGAAAAATACACACCGGTATTCCATTTCTCCCTAACGATTTTAAGCATCGAAGTATTTAACTAGCATGTGAAATAGCGTGTGAAAAAGTGGTAGTTTTAAGCTTTTCTGCTAATATAATATGGAATCGCGTATCTAAAGAATTTAATAACGGTATGATTATATTCGTGTGCTGCGACAGGGCTGTGTAGGGCTGTTTCGCCTGCTTGCTCATGCGAGCTGTCTTGTAGCCTACAGGTCTAGGTGTGTGACTAACAACTGGCAGGTTGTGTGTTCAAATCCAGCTGGTGCTGGACTTTTCTTTTAACAAAAATTTCTTCGAAAAAATAGAATAGCGATATTATGGACAATCAATTGACTTTTATATTTCAAAATATCACAACATGATCGATTTTAAGTCATTTTTGATAACAATGAATAGTCACCTTCTTCCCTTTAAAAGCTAGCAAGACAGGTTTCGATTCACATTAGCTGGCGAGCCTTGTTAAAAAAACTAATGATAATGTAACATGCCACTGTTTGTTCATGAACAAAGTTATACTGAGATTTCCTTAGATACGCGATTAAAAAATAAATAAATAAAAATTTGAATCTCCTGCGGAACACATTCCATAAGAATCACCAGTTTTACAGTATATATCGCCTTTAAAGGTGGCTTCTCAAAATGCTTTACGGGATAAAAACAACCAGAACAGCAGCAACAACAATATTGTATTTCATTGCACTTTGAAAACCAAGTAATAACTTAACTTAGTACGTGCAAACGTTTCGTATGTTGCTGTCGTGAATGCCTGCGTACCCATAAGTATCTTATTTGCCTTGAGTCCTGTCTACAGTATATTTGTCCCCCTACCCCCCTCTCTCCCTCAATTCAATTCAATTCAAGGTGTTTTATTTGCATGACAGATGGGTACAATTCTTGTTGGGAATGTATACTTTGATATTTACACCCGGCGCGGCACCGAGGGAGCGTCTGCATTTATAACTTAGTTTTTAAAATTAGTCAAGCAATATGAAGCATCTCCTTTTACTTTTAAGTCCCTTAAATACATTGAGCACAGCTTTCTCACCACTTAAGATTGCTTTTCGATACCATCCTTACACAAAGCAGAAACTTTCCGATGACTCACAGTACAAGTGGAAAGATTACAGATTTTAATTGTCTTTAATTTTATTACATTGTACGTTTTAGGAACGTTTCATCTAAACAAACACCACAAAACTATTCTCGATTGTATTTCTGAATGTTATGTTACACCTGCAGTAGTTCACTGTTTTAAATACATCGAATTAAGAAAGTTATGTGTAGCACTTTAGATCTTTTTTTCTGAACCAGGGAAAATCTGATCATGTTTCTCTATAACAATAATAAAAAGTTTTATTTTACATATCGCCTTTAAAAGTGTTCCGCCGGGGATTCAAAAAAAATATTTTAAATAGGCTGATAAAGCTTAGGCTACTGTAACTGTATTCTAGCCTGTATTACAACAGAACATTGGACAATGCAACGTAAATTGCAAAAATGCACTTGGAATCTGTCCAAGCCCTCCTACAAAAATTATTTAAACTGCGACACTGATCATTCATCTCTAAATAAACTTTATTTTATATAGCGTTTTAAGGTAATTAGGTAATTAGATTGCTCATAAACCTAATCGCTTTTTCTACATAAACACAGCGTGATTGCTCTCTGAAAATGCTTTTCCTTTATATTTACAGTAGGTACTGTTAAACCAACAGCGTACTGTTAAACCAACGCATTAGCATGTTAAAGTGATTCTATTGAGGGAGTAGCCCAGCTATCCCTTACTACTTTGAATACCTGTGAGACCGGTTTAATTCGTCACAGCCAGCACTCCGGGAGAGAGGGGTTGAGTAGGCGAGATTTCCAGCGAAAGACACCTCCCCCTCAAAAACCCAGTAAGCAGTAATGCTTTAAGTTGAAAATCGAGGTAGATTTTGAGGATGATAAAGAGGGTAAACTGGGATGGGAGGAGGGTTTGGTTTTGCATAAGGGGCAGAATATTTCCCTTGTAAGGATGGTATCAAAAGCAATCTTAAGTGGTGAGAAGGCTGTGCTCAATGTATTTAAGGGACCTAAAAGTAAAAGGAGATGCTTCATATTGCTTGACTAATTTTAAAAACTAAGTTATAAATGCAGACGCTCCCTCGGTGCGCTGCTCTGGTATGCCGGCTCTTACACAGTGCCTGTCGGCAGTAAGCGTTACAATATACATACCCAACACTGCTTGTACCCATCTGTCATGCAAATAAAACACCTTGAATTGAATTGAATTCACACGCGTTGCAGTATGCTCCTATTCTTTTTATGCTCAGCTACTAAGATTTCCCTTCAGTGGTAAAATTAGATATAAATATTCAATACTTAAACAGGCACAGTTAAGACATTAAATATAGATATACATACTGTATACAGTACAGTTTGCATATGGTAATATGTTTATGTTCCTAAATCAATCTCTTTTATGAGCATGTGAAAGGCATGGTGAATCACTGTACTTTGCATGATTGGAAACAAATGCGTGATTGCGAAATGCTGTGGTGTTACTTTTACAAAGACGGTCAATGAAAAAAAGAATGTTGACCAGGGCAATACTTTGAGTTTACACTTACAGCTTGTCCAAGGTCATTCATTATTAATACTATTAGTAATATGAAGACAGTACGTACAGTTATAATTCAAACGGAATTAAAAACTACACATCCCAGTTACCATGGTGGTGCTTGTGATCATTGCGTTTAACCAACGAAAAATGGCGAAAAATCAGTCACATGACTTTGGGGCAGAGTTTCGAAAGCTTAACCTATCAGCAACAAAGCGAAATTTACACGATAGGCTACCTCAAACTGTCAGTTACACGACTTTTAAGTCCCTTAAATACATTGAGCACAGCTTTCTCACCACTTAAGATTGCTTTTGATACCATCCTTACAAGGGAAACACACTCCATAGGAATCAGCGCTTTTATACAGTATATCGCCTTTAAACACATATATTTAAACACGCGTTTACGATTTAAATCAAAACGCGATTCAAATCAATATAAATGTATATTTTGTAACGCATAGGTGACTATTCATTGTTATTAAAAAGACTTAAATTCGATCATGTCGTGATATTTAGAAATATAATTTTTTTTGGTGCGAGTGAGGTTTTATTTAATCTCTGACCAAGGGAAACGTTTCATTTTTTCAAAGAAATGTTTGTTAAAAGATAAAGTCATAGTTCCATGGGATTCAATCACAGACCATGTGACATGGGAGTCAGGAAACTAACACACAGCGCCACCGGATTTAATAGTGCAATAAAAACGCTATAAAATAATGTGACTAGGCACAGAAAAAGTTTACAGCACAGTACAATAATAAATGCTGACCATGACTTTAGAAGCATAAATTACCTTACACTCAATTTAAACACAAGCTGTCTTTCTGTATGAACCTCTAAGCTGGTTCATACAGAAAATGTAGAAATGCATTAGCCTGATTATGATTAAAAAACACATAATTAAACACGCGTTTGCGATTTAAATCAGAACACGATTTAAATCAATATAAATGTTTATATTGTAACGCATACTGTCCAGCCTCCATTTCTCTATAAAAATTTACTCTGTTGCACACACACACACAATAGAAGCAGGAACCGCTGTCAGAAAGGAAGAAGGTGACTATTCATTGTTATCAAAAATGACTTAGAATCGATCATGTTGCGATATTTTGAAATATAAAAGTCAATTGATTGTCCATAATATCGCTATTCTATTTTTTCGAAGAAATGTTTGTTAAAAGAAAAGTCCAGCACCAGCTGGATTCAAACACACAACCTGTGCATTGTTAGTCACACACCTAGACCAGTAGGCTACAAGACAACTCACATTCAGAGGGAGGCGAAACAGCCTTACACAGCCCTGTCGCAGTACACGAATATAATCATACCGTTATTAAATTCTTTAGATACGCGATTCCATATTATATTCCCTTTTAATCAAATTCTAAAAGTATGCTTGTTGACTCCGGTATCACGTTAGTTAAAGACTTCGAAGCTTAAAATGTTTAGGGAGAAATGGAATACTGGTGTGTATTTTTTTCTTTAAAGTACCAAGACCAGCTATATACTGTATGTTTATGTTCCAAAATTAATATCGTTTATGGCCTTCACACGCGTTACAGTATGCTCCTATTCTTTTTATGCTCAGCTACTAAGATTTCCCTTCAGTGGTAAAATTCAATATCTACAACGGGCACAGTTAAGACGTTTACAGTAAGTCTTTCTACGACAGACCAACGGACCACGAGTGCCCCTGTCGGTCAACCAATCACGCACCGAGTCATATTGCGTCATGATACGCGATACCGCAGCCAATTACCTGCGGTACGTGTCTGTACCGCACACTTTGAATGGCTGCATCTGTACATTGCATTACATTAGTTATTACAGTGACTAGTGAGCAGGAAGGGCCAGTTTAAGTCACGATTTGTGCAAACTCTTGCTCTTTCCCATGGCGAGACCAGCAGTTTGCGACAACAATGGTGGCCACGCTGTACTTTCAGAAAGTTCACAATTTGTTACATTTTTCTACACTGTCAATTAATTTAATTTGTTACCGAGATTTAATAACTGGTCTGAGAAATTGGGACTGCAGTTCCCCTTTATTAGATATGTGGTAAATCTTCCTATTGAGTTGATTTAATTGTTGGAGTTTCATAGGGATCTATACAAGGCCTGCAGCTCTTCCTAATTTATATCAATGATCTAGATTCTGGCATAGTTAATAAATATAGCAGTTCATAGAGTTTTACATAAAATTCAAAACCAGGCAAGCATCTGGCAGATGACATTTAGTGCATGGTATTGCATGGTAGCAAAAACATAAAATATACATTAGCTTGAAGAGGCTATTAATGAAAAATACTTTCAAAAAGTTTTTTGTAGACATCATTTATATCTTATAGAAGCAATACAGAGGTAATCAAAATGTTAGGATATATAGTAATAAGTGTAGAATTTACGTCCTGTTATATTTCGGCAATGTTTTAACAAGATCACAGTTAGAATACTGTGTTCATTTTTGTTCTGAATAAAGAAAATTACAAGGAACCTGATCCAAATATTAAAAGTCAACTCAGCAGACTTTTTTAGAATTAATTGTGAAACACATAACCAGAACACACAAATGGAAACTACATGGGAGTCTATTTAATACTGAAACCTGGAGGTCCTTTGCACAAAGTGTTGTGGGAGTATGGAACAAGCTATCCAGGTCACTTCATAAAATGATGTTTTTCAGGGTTTTGAAATTATCTGCTAAATTGGCAAAGCTTTACACTTTCTCTTTTCAGTTCACCTTTTACCACTGATCTTTGTACCTGCATACTGACAGGTCTAGCAGAAAACTATTTTTCTATAGTTCACATTCACTTTTATTTGTCATTCCAGCCATATACAAGTATACAGAGGAACAAAATATCATTCTTCCTCGTCCACGGTGCAAATACAGATAGGACAGACAAGACACTGACATAGATATTGTAGACAGGATACACATAGTGTAAAGTGCATATAGTGCAAATATGATACAATACTGTATACACAACACACTGGGGGGATTTAAACCCTGTTTCTGGAATTGGGGAGGGTACAAGTAGATTCCAGGGTGTTGAGGAGCCTGACAGCCTGCTGGAAGAAGCTGTTCCAAAGTCTGGTGGAGCTAGCCCGTACACTGCAATATCTTTATCCAGATGGTAGGAGTTTATGGGAGGGGTAGGAGGGGTCATCTACTATACAAGAGGCCCTGTGTAAGCAGTGTGTCACGATTATAGTCCCCCCTCCTTAAGGGTGCTCCGGCCCTTTCACTTTAGACTTATTCTGTGCACCTGATCCCTTTTCCCAGCCCACCTTAAAAGCCAGGCGCTGACGCTCATCCTGGCTCTGCATCTGGTTTCCTCACCGTGCGAGTCAGGGATCTGGAAGCGCCTGGTCCCGTTAAGGTTTTAATCTCTGTTCCCGTTCCCTGTCCGCCGCTTCCGACCCGGTTCATGGTTTTAATTCCTTGTTTGGATGGATCACCTGGCAATGGACTTATTCTTGTGTTTTGGATTCCCTCTATGGATTACTTCTGGATTGTTTGCCTTGGCCACACCTCCCCGTGCACCAGCGCACTTTGGACACGCCCCCTGTTTTCAGCCCCGTATCCCTGCATGACCTTTTCCTAGTGTTTCCCACTTCTTTGGATTGTGTCGTCCGCACAGGGTCCGGAAAGAACTGTTCGTCACACAGTGTTCGTGATATGTGACAGAAATGGAAGGGAGGGAGGCTCCAATGATCTTTTCAGCTGTTTCCACATGTCAGTGCAGGTTCTTGTGATCTGAAGCATTGCAATTCCCAAACCAAACAGTGATCCAGCTGGTCAAGGTGCTCTCAATGGTGCTTCTGCAGAAAGTGGTAAGAATGGGTGGGGGAAGGTTTGTCCTCCTCAGTCGCCGCAAAATACACTCAATCATACACTCAATCAGATTTGCACCACATTTACAGTACACTTTTTCAACATTATCTTACCTTATAGTATTTGTATCTCCAAACTTCTCTGAGGAAAAGATTTGTACCCGTGTCAACCAGTGTTGCTGTTTATTTGAATTTGCTAGAGACAAAAAAATCCTCTTATTCCAAAGAAAAACTAAACTGTAACTATAAGTAGAATACTTTATTTCACAGATGCCTCTGTTGAAAGACTCAGTCCTCACAACACTGAGCCACTTCCTTGTCTGAAAAGATAAGCTCTCTGACTATGTCTCATCTTGTTCTTTGTTTGGCCAGACACTACATTCAAAATATTAACAAAAAACGTATTCTTCTTGTATGCTCAAATACCAACTCAGGAGGCCATTGCTATAGAGAATATTGCATTATATGGATAGTTTAAAAGTACCGGTAATGGAGAAAACTTTGTTTAGCAACATTATGGCACAAAAACAAACAAACAGTGGTTTTAAGACAAGGCATTGTTATGGCTTGTGATCTGTGTTTTCATTATAATTTTTCTATTTTGCTTCTTTTCAAAATAATGAAAATATTGATTGTGGATCATCATCTTAAATCTCTTTGAGATTCTATTATGAATATCTGACTTTTTATCAATGTCTGTCCCCTGCAAAGTTTATAATAATAAATGCATTGGTTATGAGCAAAAGTCTTAATTCTAAATGTTTGTACTTATGTTTCTTAAATGATTTAGTTTATTTTGCATATCTATAAAGTGCAGCATAACTTATTATTTTCTTCTATTTTGTATTCTGTTTTTATTCTGAACTCCTTTCTCCTGACAGAGGTCACAAATTAGGTTGTGCCTTATTTGCAGTCTAATACAACACAAACTTTCTTTGGATGAGGTCTGGATGAGTTTCAGGGATTTGTTGTGTAGGGTCTTATATTTTTTAGTACAAACACCTTTGAGCACCTTTTGATTTGAGTCAAATCAAACAAAAGAACACAAAGTTAGACAACAGGAGTGTTGCATGATTTAGTTTGTTCTGGAGAGAACCCCTAGAAATAAGTTTTCAACATTATATTTTTAAATATATTTTTAGGCAAAATACAGAAAGGTAACAGGCCAAAAAAGTCAGCTCTACAGTGAAGATATACAGTATTCTATAAATAATCCCACAGTTGATTTATTTTCCATTAGTAAATGGACACTACACTACAATGCTTTACAAGTAATTGGAACTCCCTTCCACCACCACCAATGTGCAGCATCTACTGTACCTGGATGATGCAACAGCAGACATAGTGCGCCAAAACACTCACCACACACCAACTATCAGTGCGGAGGAGAACATAGTGAGGAAGCCAATTCATAGTGTAGCAGCAAGGCTTACTAATAATACAGGAATTCAGTTTGCTGCTTCCTTGCCAGTCTCTCTCCCCCTCATCTCAGTGGTGCTGGACACAGAGAGGCCATTCCATGTGGTTCAGATTTAAGGTGTTTTTCTGTCTGATAGAGTTTCCTGATAAGGAACAACTCCCAGGGCTGAGATTCTCCAGCCACGCTAATGACTGGTCATCTTTGGTGTCTTTCTGTCTGGGGGAGTCCAAGGGAGAGTCTCATCTCAAAGTGTTTACAACCCCAAGGTCAGAGAACATTGTTACTCATCCTTCACCTTGATCAGCCAAGCTGGTAATCTTAATCCATGTTTACCAGGAATTCTCTCTATCTAATGCAGAACTCCACATTTCTTCAGGAATGTGTCTTGTTGTGGAAAGTTTGAATGCAGTGGCTCATAATAACAATCACAAGACTCTATCTGCAGCTTGAAGTCAAAGTATTGTTTGTTGTTTTTAGCAGGGCATGTCAAAGAAATACATTTCACTTATTCTGAATCCATGAGCTGGTTATCAACATTTTAAAGCAGTGGAGAATGACATATGCATTCCATTTCTCATTCTGTAGAAACTTTGCGTACTGTCAGAGATATCCACTGTACCCACACATCTACTACCTGGCTTTGTATTCATTGATGGCAGCAGTTTTTGTTGGCTGGATGTGTCTCTTCTCTTTATTGGACCTTGTACAATAGACTTGGGGCTCCATCACATGAGCACAGGCCATGAGTTGAGGCCATGACCCTTGTTGGCTTATGGTCACGCTAAACACCATATCTGTTGCTCCTCTTCCATGTTATAGCAACATTTTTTCATTGGTTACTGTACCTTGCGTTCTTTTGGGACTCTGGATTTTATTATATTTACAATTATTGCTAAACCTGTTCAAGAAGTTCATTCAAAGCTTAACAAATTAAAAAAAAAGAGCTGAACACCTTTAGCAACACATTCAGCCACGTGCATTTGTTCCAACTCCTAATTCTGTCACGGCCATTGAAGGTATTCTTTCTCTGTACATCACACAAGGTACAGTGACTTGTGAACTGACAAATTAAAATTCCAAAATACTTTAAGGCTTTTCCAAAACATTAAAGATTGGATATATTTAATTTTTATAAAATAATGTATTTTATAAAATAAGGTAAGCAGAAAGACAGGGTAAGATTTTGTTGCTTGTATTTCATTGCAGGTTTAATCTGTTAGTGAACAGGAATGGAAGAACTGTTTGACACAGTAGACAAAAGTAAAAAAATAAGCAAATTAAAATATCACAGATGAAAAGAGCCCATCAAGATTGTTTGGTTCTATTTCTCTATGTTCAAATAGACAGTACCTATTGTACTGTAAAAAAATGAAACAAGGCATGCATATCCCATGAAATAAAAAAAATGCAATTAAAGGTATCTGTAGCGGTGAGGCTTATTAATAAGGCAGAATTAAGTGTTTCTGAGCTTCCCAAATGAGGCCCCATTTCTCTGTTCATCTCTGTGGTGCAGCCACAGAGAAACCATTCATGCAAGATGTTTTCTTTTGATAAGGACAGCTCCCAAAGGGGGATGCACTTAGCTAAGCCTGGCTATCATGATCAATGGTCACCCATTGGCGCCTATCTGTTTAGGGAGTGCCAGTTGGACATCTGGACTGCATTACCAAGTGTCAGGACTAAGTGACTCATATCTCACCTTGATCAACCAATCAGGGACTGGTAGGGCCGAGTAACCCACGTGGGACTCTGATGCCCATGGAACTTTCAGCCAATCAATGAGCTGAAGTTCCTCCAGGTAAAACAGGCAACACAGAGAGCCTGGGAGATTCAGATTCAGATTCAGATTCAGATTCAGATTCAACAAGATTCAGAAGGGATTCTGGAGAGGATTCTGTGGACTGTTCTAAAGGGAATTCAAAGGAGAATTCCAGGGCAGGACGGCCCAGGAGCAGAAGGCTCCCAAGGGCAGGACATCCTCGCAGCGCGCCTCCTGACCATCCTGAGACTCAGCCCGGACAACCACGGAACGGCCAGTGTGTCCGAGTGCCAGAACTTTCCTTTGTTCTAAGAGTCTAGAGTGGAGGTTGCCAGAGAGTAACCAGCAGCAGGCCTCGTGAACAGGTCGGAACTGTGGACAGCTGAATCACTATTCAGAACTAGCTCTTCATTAGGAACGAACCGGTCCTCTTCCTGACTTGCTGGGACCCACAGTCATCTTTTCTCCTGTGCACAAACTTTGCTAGTTAAAGCCAACACTAACTAGCCGGTCAGTGAGCATCAGCAGCGCACCGTCGCGAGCCGCACAGCACAGCCTGGCACCGAGCCAGAGAGCGCGGATTGGACAGCAACAGCCTGCAACTGTTTCTTTGTGCCCGCAGGAGATCTGAATCCCCAGAGATTGGATGAGTATTCAACTTCAATGCATTACAGCTCGAGAATTCAATTGTTATCCCAACCAGTTGATATCAATTTAATTCCTAAGGGTTATGTACTTGTTTCGAGTATCTAATGTAGAAGTTATAACCAAGTTCATTTACGAAACGGTCTAAATGAATGATATACTGAACGTATGTCCTCTTGATATGTGTAACTCTTTGTAACTGATTGAATATATATCTTTTGTATTCTGATAACCCTCTCGATAAGATCTGTTAGTTTAAGGCATATTCTATGTATTAATAAATGTATCCTCGTGTATTAGTACCTGTGTGTGTGCGTTGTTTGAGTTATGTCGCATGGTTGGACTCTAAAGCCATCAAAAGAATCAACTTTGTGATTTACTGCTACAATTAATAATTGTCTCAGTAAATGCCCAAACCCTACAGAACTGGTGCCTTCAGAGAGCCACTAACATTACATATTTGGCGTCCCTGAAACGGCTATGAATCACTACATATCTAATTAAAATACCTTGTATGCCTTGTATGAGACATTAACAGTACACCTGGGGAACACTCACATAAACATAGACAGAATCTGAAAATTCCACACAGACAGTTATCCAAGCTAACACCGTGCATGGGAACCTGGTGTGGTGAATCTATAGCACTGCCCCAGTAAGCTTGGCTCATTCTACAAACAGGACAATACAACACAAAAAACCCAACCCAATCTATAACTCATTTGCAAGTCAATGGAAAACATTTAGTCCAGGGAGTACTAGACCAGCACAGTGACCAGTGGTCATCTTAGTGACCATCCTTGCAGAAATAACTTGCTAAAGGAATTTCCAATTCAGCTTTTGTTATCTGAGCAATATTATCAAATAAGAAACTTTATAAAAAAGGTTACAAACAAAAGGAGCTAATTTTGTCATGTGGTCTAGACTGGATTTTCTTCTGAAAACAGAGGATCCAGCTGACAACCACTGACTTTGGCAGATGTAACCTTTGGGTTTCATTAACAATCATTTTTAAGTGTGGGAGTACTGTGTTCTTTTGTGTGATTTGTTTTTCCAACGGCACGCCTTAAGTTTTGTCCATGTTCACCATTACATAATAATCTTTAAAAATATCCAAAACCCTTATTATTTTCTCTAATAATTCTTTTCTAACTTTCTCTGAGTGGGACTTTATTTTCTGACATCAAATTCAAAGTTAATTATTCTAGAAAAGAGAACTAGAAGGTGTCTCTATTTCTTTTGATGTTTACAGTATCTGCCTTTGGTTTATTTAATTAAGAATTTTATTTAGATATATATATATTAATAAAGAATGTTTCTTTATATGGAATCAAAGGCACATCTTTTAAAATTTTCACAATATCCTCTTAAATTATTTTTGCTGGGTTATGTGTTAAACCTGTAACTGGTCTTTGTTGTGTCAAGACCATGAAATATCAATGTTTCTTTTTATTTTACAAGATGAGACCCGTACATTACACAGCAACACAAAAAGAATGATTATAGAGCCTAAAGTACAAAAATAAAAATAGTGCTAATTTCAAAATACATAAAATATTGGTGCATATAGTGTTGCATATTTCAGGATCAGTCTTTTAGCACTAAATCAAACAATATAAAAACTTTAAACTCACTGTGTTAATGAACAACTTCTGGAATTTAATGCATCAAAATTATTAAGGTTGGAATAGTGGTACAGTGGTTAACATTGCTGTCTTAAAGTGTTGGGGTCTTTGATTCAATCCTAGAACTTGGGTACTATCTGTGAGGAGGAACAGGCTTACAGTATATCAGTACAGTATATGCAAGAAAACAGATACATTCACCTGTAACACACCTTTAAAATGTTAAGTCAAACATTTAAAACCTTAAAAGATTAATGGGATAATAAGTGGATCATGTATTATTACTACAGTATCATTGTAACATCTATCCATTTTCTAACTGCTTTGTCCAATACAGGTGGTTTTATCCAAACCTATCCTGACATAAACTGCTCATTTCCTTAATGGAAGAAATGACTAGGATATGGATATGGAGTTCCAGAAGTCATTGTCCTAAAACTATTGGAGCCATTAAAGCTCTGTGCATAATTTCAGTTTACCTCCTGAGAAAACATATATTAGCAATGAGGTTATGCTAATATACAGTACTGTAGATAGTTCCAAATTGTAATAATAATAATCCTGACGGTATTTACATTTTGACATTTGGAACAATAAACAATGTGACTTTTAGAATTTTATGTTTCCTTAAACTTATGTTTATTTCTTCAGTTTTTTCAGAGAAATTAAAGGTTACACCTCCTTATTCAGTAAATTAACAAATTCATGTTCCTTTAAAAGCAGTCTAGAAAAGGTCAGCATTGCTTTGCATTCTGTTTAATGTTAAATATCTATTACTGCATTTGAAAAACTCTATTGCTCCTATTTTTAAAAATAATCTTTTATTAAAAAGATTATGTACTGTGTAGTCAGTTGATAAACAGCTTCTAGTCAGAAAAATTTTATAAATCTGTTATGTTCAAGCCCATGTCTTTGAAGACAAAAATCTTAATATGCATGAGAATGCACGATATCAGTACAACATATTTTTATGCTGTTTTGGAGGAGTTTAAGGGAATTGAACTCACTGGAAACAGCTTCCTCGAGAAAAAAATATTAAGAAAAGCGACAGTAGCTAGAATTCAACACGTTATATACTGAACATTATAAGCAACATATCTCTCAATACATATATGATTTCTGTCAATGAAATATTTTGAGTGCTATTTTGATTAATTAATCATATGTGACATATTTGAGTGTCTTTGATTGTCGTATAAGTACTAGATCACTCAGTGAGTAATCAGACAATAGATGATGATGAATGCCAAACCTGGCTACAATGGAGAAAGAAAAACACTGAACTGAGCCAGTATTTTCAAGTGAAAAGTAATTCTCTGTCATCGGTATTCTGGGGGCCAGGCTAAATACTGTATGTGCACTTTGGCTCTTTGTTAGTTGTGTGCAAAGCCAGCAATTTCCAATCTGGCAAGATCACAACTCATGACACCTCAACATAATGACACATCATCATACTTTATTTTTGCTGATTGATTTTGCACTGCCAGATGCAACTCAGGAAACTCCAGGACAGAACAGGCTCCCACTCAACAAATCTCCTGCACATCAGAAAATAAACTGTTGGAAGTGGTCATTGTTTGCAGGCGAGATAAACAAATGGGGGCTTAATTCCCTTTAATGATTAATTTGTTGTTTAACTTTATAATGTGTAATAACATTAATTTGATTTCAATTTTCCTGAATTAATCCAATAAAATGGTCTAGGCAGGAGTATCTTTTTGCTAAAGAACTCCACTTATAATGGTTGAAAGCAACTTGACTTACTTGATGTCTTTCTGACTGGCTCAATCTTGAAATGACCTGAACTTTCAAGGATATTTCACATCCCCGTTATGCTCATTTAACAACAGCTTCCATGCAAAACAGTTATATAGCGGTTGCCCTGTTCTCCAGAACTGAAACATACTGTACACTGTTGGGATGACAAGTTCATCAATGGCTAAGAGACCAGGAATAGACACATGCTTATCCAGGACCTATAGAAGAAATGGGACAGAATCCCTCAAGATAGCATCTACAACCCAGTCCTGGATGTACGGCTTGCATTTCTTGCAGTGGTAGATACACATACAGTACTACTTCTAGACTGTGGCTTTCACTGTTGACCCACTATTGATCAACCTTGTTGATGCCAAATATTAACTAGTATGATGAATTTACCTATGGTATGTTTGTGCAGTTTAACAGATACAAAACTGTAATTTTCTTGATAATAACTTTGTTATTGTTTTCGTTGTTACTTTGTTATATTTTTGCTGTTGAAAGTTATGTTTTACACTCAGTATATTAGATAAGATAAGTTTATATGAATGTTATTGTTAGAAAGGAATGGGACAGACTTATTCTGCATATTATAAAGTGCCTCTGTGCCTCTTTTCTTTGATCGTAAAATATACTACTGTATTGTAGAGGAAAAAATGTTCCAACTGAAAAAACTACTTTTCATGTCACAAAAAATAAGTAAAACAAGGAAAAACAATAGAAAAGACTTGAAATGTTTGAGAAAGAAACAAATAAAAGTATAAAAAAGTAATCAAGCACATAATTAATAATACAGGGCACAAGCAGAAACTCACACTGGACCGACAACAGTACATCACAAACCATACACACCTCTTCCTGTTTGCAGGGAATTATTGCTAAAAGCCATTGCTAAGAGTGTTTTGGAATGGGATCTCAAATAGTAGATGTAAATTACAACCATATCATTATCACATTTACTACTGATAAGTGAAAAATAATCCACTGTATCAGTGACTCCCCACACCTAGAGTATCTGGCAATGCAGACAATAATCTTAATAATCTGACAATAAAATATAAAAAATGCCCATATTAAAATAAGACTAGGTAAAAACATTAGTGAAGTTATTAATCAAAAAGGTTTTGCTTTGTAATTTTCATGTTCAGATAAAGAAGGAGTAGCTGTACTAATGGGGGCTCTAATACAATTTCTGAGGTTTATCACCTGCTATTTATAATGTTGTATGTGACAATTTTGCTTGTTTACTATAACATTTTTAAAATAATTATTGTATTACTTCACAGAAACAACATTCAAAGAAACACTACACTTTACCATAATTTTAGTCTAAGTATCAGTCAAAAATCCACGCTTATGAGCTCATACTAAATTTGTAGACAACCTTTTCTAAAATCCTAGGTATCTCTCAGAAAAACATATCAATAATCATTTCACTATGACTGAATGATGCAGGCACCTGGTCTCCACTCTGGGAATCCTGGACTTCTTCTCTGCTGGCCTCCCATTTTCGTGGTTCCATCCCACATCTAGGAGGCAGCTCCCTAGAGCTCTGCTCTAGCTCTAGCTCTGTCTGCTTGGTGTCTCCTGGCATCTGCCCTGGAAATCCTGAACTCTTCCATGCTGGCCTCCTATCCCCATGGTTCAACTTGCATCCAGGAGGCAAAAACTTAACTTAACTGCTTAAAAACTTTATCTCTTTTCACAACCGTATTTGCACCTGTAGGTAAGCTGTACTCCAAACAGTAATAAAAAAATCCTTAACATTGTCTTCAGCCGATTAATTGTGAAACAAATATTGAATCTGAATGCTATTCAGATTGAGTTATTGAATGCTCAGTATTGAATGCTCAGATGTTTGTGTCAAATTGGTGAATTTTATTCTTCAACCTAAGCAAAAGCAAATACATTGACACAAATTATTGTAAATGTCACTCTTGTGAACTGTCTGCTTATAAGGGGGATCAAACAGCTTATTTATAATTTTGTCATCTCACTCACTGTTTTCCAGTATTAACCACCTCAAAATTGTTCTAGCCTTGAAATTCATATCACCCCTTCTAATTATGTTCAAATCCCCAGAGAACAACATTTTAAGAATGTATCCATTTTTGGGGGCAAGCTTTAATTAAAGCATTTCATTGATGAATTACATTTTTATCCAGACTAAAGTAAAGACAACTACTTTTTATGAAGTACACAATATAAGCTTAATAATGTTAGAACAAGCACATTAAAACCAGAACCCATGTAAGTTACCAAGTTAAAGACTTCGATGCATAAAATATTTATGCATAATTAAAACATTTATGATGAAGGTGGTGTACACATTATTTAACTATGCATCAGCACTAAGAATTAGGGAGAAATAGTAACATACAGGCAAACATTTTTTTCCACGTATTTATTATACATCTTTTAATGAGGGGTCGTTGGAAAATGTCAATGCAAATTAAAAACTTAATTAAATTACAAATATCATCATGTGACCAGTCATTCACCTAAATCAAAATATGTTCATTTGTTCTACCCAATCTGTCCATTCATGCACCAAAAGCAGTGATTGCTTTGTGGATAGAACCTCTCTTGATGACACAATATCCACCTGTCACCAAATTTGTGCTTGGAGATTCTCTATTCTGCTTCTTGATCTCTTACTCCTGAGTTTTATTCTTAATCAGCTTTAAAATGTAATTAAATGTCTACTCATGCACAGCTCTCAGGAGCCCTTTATAAATGTTCTATAAATTCTAATCATTTATAGCCTTTCTCCTCCATGTTCTTGCAAAGGCTCTCATTTGTGGCACCCACTCACCTCAGTCAGCTGCACAGCAAATGCACATTTCTAAAAGTTATAAATTACCTTTCCCAGGTTGCTAGTCTATGCCCCTATCCATCACTGCTGTGTTGCTCTCAAGCTAAACCTACTTCTATAAATGCAATGTCTCCGTCCCCACACTCACTTTGCCTTTCATGGAAATATACACCTGGTCACCCCAACACACTCCATGAGTGCCCATCAACCTTGATACATTCATGACTAAATTGGAACAGGTAAAATTTCTTAAGGAAATGATGTATGTTATTCAAAGACCCCCTAATGGGAATGGGACCAGCATTCCCAGATTCGACAATCAGAAATGTAACACTAATCCACAAAAAGGGGAACAGAGCTGAACCAGAAACCAACAGACCAATTTGTCTTGCTTCAGTTACTAGTAAGGTTATGAAAATTATAGTTAGTTCAAAATTAGAAGAATCTTTCAAAAAAGACAATTTAATAGACAGCCAACATGGATTTAGAAAGGCAAGGTTTTGTCTAACTAACTTGCTGGAATTATTTTAACAAATAACAAGGACAGTAGATAACACTACGGTATAATATATTTTCCAGAAGGCATTTAAAAAGGTCCTTTAAAAAAGGTTAATTGTCAAATTAAAAACCATAGGAATTCAAGGTAATTCAAGGTATATGGTTTGAGAAAAGAACTTTGCTGTCATTTTCATTTTCATACATGAAAAGGACTGGGGTGTTTAAGCTGACATTATCCAGACAATGTGGGAAGTAAATAAAAATGGCAAATAAAATATTAGGCTCTATAGTCAAAGCTGTAGAATTGAAATAAAGGAATGTTATGCCTTTATTTAGAATATTGTGTACAATTAGGTCACCGTGTTATAAAAAATACATTACTACTCTGAAGTCAATCCACTGACGAGCATCCAGACGCTTACTGGAATATAAAGGAATATATTACACTAGTAGGCTGAAAGAACTGAACATTTTTAGTCTTGAATAGAGAAGACTATGAGGGAACATGATACAAGTATTCAGAATCATCAAAGGCATTGACAAAGTCAATTTAGTGGACTTCTTCAGTGAAACATAGGGAACTGAATAGGAAACTAAGGATGTACACTTAATACCAAAAACGGTAAGCATGTCTTTACACAAAGGGTTGTGGGAATCTGGAACACGCTATCCAGTTACATTTGAATCTTACATTTTGGCTTCCTTCAATACATGCCAGGACAGGATTCTTGGATCAGTGTTACATGGATACGTCTAAATTGCAGAAAGTGACACATGAAAAGGATATGATTGTTTATATAGATTCCTTTATGTTCTCATCAAGACAGCATTATGAGGAAGCAATAGAAAGCAAACACAATGCTTGTAAAGAATAAAACTTGAATTTAAGTTAAAACCTAAAATCAGGGAAGCTATGTTTAGCCTCAAATGAAGCCATAAAGTATAGTAAAAGATCCCCCAGTCTCCTATGCAGGAGCCTTGGGAGCTGTCAGTCTTTGCTCGGCTGGCAGTTGTCTTAAGACAATGAATGATAACAGTTTCTTTTCCAATCTGTTTCTACTTTGTGACAGAGTCTCTTTCGCAAGGAGGTAACTCAGCCAAATTCTGAATTTCCAAACTCTGCCAAACTCAAACCCAGTGGCCTGCTTCTTCTGCATCTTTCAAAGCCATATATATTTGTGACTTACTGTGTCAGCAAGAGTTGTTTAATTTCCCAGCTGGGATGTAAAATAGTACACAATCATGCAAATGCTCATGCAAATCTAGAGCACACAAATGTTTTGTTTTCAGATCTGCCTAGATTAAATTCATTTATTTTACCGATAATGGACAAACATCTCATACAGACAGATATGTCAATTTGTATTTCTAAAATTTCTAAGCTCCAGTGGATTGTGGACAAAAGAGGCAGTCAGAGACAGAGCCTCGGCAGAAAGTATTTGTCACTGAAGTAATGTGAGCCTGTGTACTTATCTTACAAAAGCAAAACATAGTAGTCAGGGCAGCCAGAATCACTTATTCCCTGTCAAAAGTAAAATTATAAAATCAATAGGCTTCTGCCTGCATTAGTCGTAAAGCCAATGGGTAAATGTAAAAGAGAAGTGACTAAGACAGCTTTATAGCACACTAGCCATGCAAAAAGTAAATAACAGCAGGGTACTTGGGGGAGGAGGTGCTGCAAAACTAGTATGGAACAGCAATAAAAAATGAAAAAGGTTTCTGTGTTGCCAGCACTGTGGGCATAGTATTTGAAAAAAAATTGTATATGCCTTTTTTAAAGGTTGTGACAAAACACATTTGCATTCTCTACCCTTTTAGTTCATTCAGTTTTTTCTTTACTTTAATCAGAATCACCTATGACAGGAAAACATCTCCGATCTTTCCTTAAAGAATGGAATAAAATCTGAGATTCGAGATTGCTCCTGTTTTGGCACATCAGAAATGTGCATCGTTCCTCGGGACCTTCTCTTAAAAGATGACAAATTGTGCTGGGTTTTTGTTTTGTGCTTTGAGTTAATTGCCCAGATGGGATGTGTTCACAAAAAATGGGTCTGAATTAATCTTCACCTGTCTAGAATTTTACCTCAAAGGAAAAAAATAGTGCTTTTAAACACTCACAAACCAGATTCAACCATATGATGAGAGAGGGCATATCCAATAGGAAAATTAACTGTACAGTAGGTTTTTATTTAGTATAAGACACTCTTGGTACAATGTAGTGTGGTGCCATTGGATAATAATACCTGAGTAAAACAATAAAACCTAGATTTAGTGAACACTGTACATTATACATGAACTGAAGGCTGGGTTAAAATATTGTACTGTTTATATTTACATACTGTATGCTTAAATTATATTCTGTATTATGAACAGTAAATACTGTATGTAAGGATATTACTGTAAATATAGACTGTGGGTTGGACCCACTGGGTTTGGTGAAAAAAAAAACACTTTGGTGAATTAGTTTTTAAATGGACAGACCTCCCAGCTCTTTTCCTGGAACATACATTAGGTGCTTTATTGCTAAATTCACATTACTCTAGATTGTCTCAAAGGCAATCTGATGTATAATTTCTAAGCATCTTCATAGCACATCTGGGAGAAATGCAACCATGCAGAACCAGAATTAATGATGCTTCTTAGAGACATACAGATTAATGAAAAAAATAAATAAAAACTTAATTCTGGATTTCTGCAATTCATACACTAGTCATTTTTCTTACTGGGGTTATATGGGAATGCAAGCTATTAGATCACTTTACAATTTTCCTGTTAAACCAGTGAACCTAGAGGAAAGACTTTGGATATAAATAACCAAGAAGAGAGCAGTTGTCTGATCTTGTTTAAATAATAATACTATAGCTTGAAACATAAATCAACATGATATCCTAATTAATGGAGATTTTGCCAAATAAGCTGTTAAAATTTTTAGGTCTGAGCCAGATTGCTGGCAGTAGAGCACTGAGCTGTAGTGCCCAGAGTGCTTCAGCCTGCTAATCCATCTCTAACAAATTGCTGAAGATGGACATAAATTGCACTGGGAGTCACCCAACGGTTTCCAACTGACCAATCAGTGAACTTGGAGGAGGGAAGCAGGACAAGTAGACCAGCAGCTGAGCTCACAAGGATCTGTGGTTCAGCCTCAGAGCCACAGAGCACATTTTTGCATCACTCATACTGCAATGGGTGGATAAGGAAAAGACACCTTCAGTTAATTTCTGAGATATGACTGAAAAACTTTCTTCTGATACACATGCTGGATCTTTTACAGTCTACTCACTTCTGCTATTTTAAAATTCTACCTTGTGGCTGTGGCATTAAGAAGTATTCATGATATTAATAGGAAAAACTGTGTAGGGAAGATAATTGAGATAACTGAACACTAGTTGTGTGCAAATGACAATTAAATGCAAACATGGGTGCAAAGCAAGATCATGAAGTTATGAAGCTCAGAAATAATATAAAGTCTACCTCACACAGGAGACATCATATTGCAATGTGGAATAAAAAAGATGTTTGTGAAGGAGGCAACTTGTTAAGATACTTTAAATGACCTATTTTTAAAAAACAAACAGGATATAAAATGTAGGGACAAGTTGTGATAAAACACTGGAAAATTGTGATTATAATATGGTAACTTTGATGTATACTTTAAATTCTCTAAATCCTGAATTTTAAATTAGCTTATATAATTTTGAAAAGCTTTTCCTTATTTAAAATTCCTTGATAATTTCTTAAGCAATTTATACAGAATATATTACACCGATGGTAGTATGGCACAGTGGTTAGTCTCACAGTGCTAGGGTCTTTGGTTCAATTCCAGACCTGGGGTGCTATCATCTGTGTATAGTTTGGATGTTCTCCCTGTGCTAGGCTGGGTTTCTTCCAGGTGTTCTGGTTTTCATCCCACAGTTCAAAGACATAATGGTAGAGTACATTAAGTGGCTTCTGGGAAAATTGGTCCTGCTTTGAGTGTTTACATGTCTGTGTTTTTGTCTGTCTGCAATGTGATGGACAGGCATCCTGTCTAGGGTGTGCCCTGCCTTGTGCCCATTGCTTGCTGAGATAGGTTACAGCTTCCTCACAACCATACCAAGTATAAACAGCATATTCAGCATTATATTGTTTATGACATTCAGAGACGTTATACTTCTGTTATTTTTATTGTTAGCTACCACATTTTCCCTTTACTTACAAAATTCCATATTAATATTCCAAATTAAATGGATTAAAAGATGATAAACAGTAGGGAAGCAGATTAAATGAAGCAATCATTTTGTAACATCTAATGCACCAGAAGTAATACAAGTGTCACCTATCGATCATCTTTGAATCACACACCCTGCCATGCCGTAGTACTGCCAATGCAGTAGGAAGAATTAACGTACTGTACATTTTGAATGGCTGCATCTACTGTATATTTTGTGATAGGGCTGTAAATTCAAAGACACTAGCATCTCTTGTCTTTACTCCAGAAAGAACACCTGCTGTCACCTGATGAGTTGAAGACAATCAGATAGGTGACGATTTAGAGACCCAGAAATTGAGGTTTCTAATGTTCTGCATCTGCTACGGTATCTGGAGATGGAAAGCAAGTCCACTTCAACTACTGCACAGTATGTGATTTTTGAGAAGATTAGGAGAAAGACTTTGTGTCAGCTTAGCAGCCAAGTTAAAGAGAGACAAGCAGTTTAGAAGAGCTCAGGCTTTTGTTTTGCTTTTGATTAGTTCTCAGCACTGTAAATAAAGAACACTGTTTTATATTTTAGAAATGCCTTAGTATGTCTGTTTTCCCTGTGACCATTGCGACCAGCATGACATGGAAGAGGTTGAACAAGCACCACAGAGCTCTTTTATTCTAACAAATAAAGGTAAGCAGGAAATCCCTTTGTCTCAGTTTTCTGTCTTTTGCTTTTAGCATTTTAGCTGCCTCCTGCAGATAATCTGATCTTTGGCTCATTTGTCAATGTCTTCCCTTCTACCACTGTCAGCTTCTTGAATTTCCTCTCAGCATTTTGTGTCTACAGATTGTTCATCGGGTCTCTTTATCCCTTTCTCAGAGCTTTCTCTCTATTGTTCTTTTCTTGGCTATCTCACACACCTGCTAAAGGAACATATGTTTAAACAGAGAGGAGCAGAGCTGTCAGATATCAAGATTGGAAAGGCAGAAGAACAGTGATTAAGCTAACTGTCTGTCTTAGCTTTTTATTAAAAGATGATGTCATGGCACCCCTGTTAATGATTGTATGCAAAACAGTAGTGTAAATAATTGCATCAAGATGAAGGCAGTTTGCAAGAAACGCTGTAATAGTTGGTGTATAGCTATCTGTGGAAATTACTTTATGGAATTCCTTAACTCTTAATCATTTTGACATTACTTTGCTTGATCTGTCTGATACTGTATAGTATGTGATAAATGGAAACATTACATGTGTGGCGTGTCAGAAAATGTAGTTTTTTATTTATATATTATTATCTTTATTTGACTCCCATGCCATTCTCTGCTTACTTTGAGGGAAACACTTTCTGTTAAATTTTAATTAGACCCTTTAAAAAACTTTAAGATATTTTAGAAAAGAGCCCGTTTCAGAGATAAAGGCAAATAATTCATGTGTAAGATGAAGGAATGGCACTCAGGAAGTTTGTTAGAGGTGAGGTATGATTGAGGTACTGTACATTTTGGTCCTGTTCAGGTTCAGCATAAACCCACAGAACAGAGGAGCTCTGAGTTTGAGGACATACTGTACAGTAACTAGGCAGGCTTTGGAACTAATCCTTGCTAGTTTTGTAAATGTGTATTTTAGAATAGTACCAAACCATCTGGACTATGGCAGGTATGGTGAGATGTCGGAGGAATTGTAAAGGAAATTTGAATCTGCACCAAGACATTTTGATAACTTACTTGAATTTAAAGCCAGCGCAACAACATACATTTTATCTCTAGTTGGAGCATCTGTTAAAGAATATAGAGATGTGTTTTGTGGGAGGATGGTTAAAATAAGAGATGCCACGTTGCAGACACTTAGGGAAATGAAGAAGAAAAATGTAGAAAAGGAAGAGAGAGAGGAGGGAAAAAAGAACTACTAGTGGAAGTATGAGGGACTTTGCACCACTGAGGATGAAATAAGCAGCTTGTCTCAGTTTTGCCAGGGCTCTAGGATGATTAATTGTCATCTTGATCTGTGAAAGAAGTGAACCGGGTTCTTTCATAGCTCCCCTCTCACATGGACCATGTGCAGTTCCTCAAGAGCAACAGAGTGCTTCTGAAGAGCAAGCAGCCCATTGCTACCGATGGGCTTCATCTCAGTGCTGATGGGAAAGGGTGTTATATTTTATATCATGTTCCTCATTGTTTTAGAAATATTTAATTTGATATTTTAAATTTTATTTTATTTTTTTACTGACATTTTGTTTATTTTGTAAGAATTCACTTACTTAAACATTTGTTTACTTTTATTTTTTGATGTTGTCAGTTCAAATGCACATTTGACCAATTTCTTGTAAATTGTTTTTTACAAGATACGGAAAAGGTGCATTAATTTATTACAATGCAAATTTATTTATATATTTATTTATTTAAATAAGAATTTAAATACTTATTATGAATAAGAGATTATACTAACACCTGACTTTCTTATTTAGATATAGAAACCCCTTTTTCTACCATTTTGCTACAATTAAGACTAAAATCCATACTATTTCCACATTTAATGCCTTTTGTGTACTGTACAATAAACTGCTTTGTTTAGTGAAGGTATCATATGATAATTCTAACTGGTGAGAAAGCGTTAGTTATTGATGACTAGCAGACTTAAACGTTAAAATAAATTATTTAAGTTGCTTGATTAATTTTAAAAACTGAGTTAGATCTGAAGACATGATTGGTGCCTCAAGCACTCCAGACTCATTCTGCTTGCCCAATTCTCACTCTTAGTGCTGTCTCCTTCTCTGACGGAGCTCAGTTTTCACAGCCTCGCTTTGGATAAAAGTCCTGCAGCTCTGGTTCATGTGACAGATAAAGCAGAAGGTGTGACTTATACTGAAAGTAAAAAAAGAAAAAGAAAAGTGTAAGAAAAAGCTTGTGCTTATAAAATTCAAACATTTTAAACATTTAACTAAAGAGTAAAAGAGAAATAAAAACACCAGTTTTTCATGCATAAAATGTATTTTTAACTATGTAAAACATTTTTCTATAGTTTTTAAGTCACATTATTTGTTAAGCAGGGACACATCATTGTTTCTTCAATTTTCAATACATGCAATATTTTAGTGTGTTCTATTCAAAGAATAAACCACTCACGGGCTATTCATTAATTTGTACAGTGTGTCAGAACAGATCACGCTTTCTAAATGGTATAGCTTTGCTTAGAAAATGGACAATAGCCAAAATTAACAGACACACTCACATCAGATAATGAAGATGAAGGCAAATGGGAAGTAAATGAGAGACATTGAAGAGCACTGGGCTTCTGTGGGCTTCCGAGAGCTGGGCAGCTGCTAATTGATTACGGTACATCTAATTTGGTTTCTGGAAGCAGGTAGTGACAAGGACATTTGTTTTGTGAATTTCAGAAATGGTGTATTGTTTCACACAGAAATGCTAATCTGCCTTTGAAACATTCGGTCCTGCAGGTCCTGCCAAGGCCTTATACTGTATATTTTGACTATTAGCTCTGACATGAGAGGAAGAAGACAAAAAACATTTTTTTTACATTTTGTGAGTGGAATTTATTAATTTACATTCCTAAATAATTGTATATATATATTATTTTTAAAGGGTCTACTTCAAATGAAAGAGGCCTATTGGGACCCCGCCTATTGTGGCTTTTAACTGGTATGGTGTCAGACCTTGACTCTTTCTCCTTCCCAAGCTTTCCTGCAAATGTACCTGATATTTCTTCTTCTTCTTGGGGTGCTGTATGGACTTCTTCTATATCCATTCAGTTGTAATAAACTTGAGCAAGTGGTAAGTGACTAACTGTTCTTATCCTATTTCCATATAGTTCATCTCAGGCAACTCTTCCAACCTCAAGAGCTAACTGGACAACTCTTCACTGACTTGTATTCCATTGACTTTATAAAACATGCTTCTCATTCTCCCTCAATGTTTCTCTGATCATGGAAAAGACTCAAAACCCATTAATCAATAAAATATGTCTATGTCTTTAAAAATGTCCTGAATAATTGAATACAGAAATTATGAAAACAATCAGAAAGGAAGGAAGAGAGCTCTCCACAGACTGTATAAAAGGGATGAAAATTCAAAGATGGAAATGAATAAATGACACTTTATTTTTATACAGCCATAAAAACAACATAAATATATCTGAACTGTCAAGAGACAACAGAAACAAATGCTGCAACAGAGGCTAAAAATAATGCACAACTTTTTTTCATTATTACAAAAGCATATAAAAAGAACAACAAAGTTGTTTAAGAAATAATAAGGAATTAATAATAGAAAATAACAATGCTAATTAAATATTACTCAAAAGACTTTACAATAGAAGACATCAACAACAATACTTAGAAAGGGAGGAACCAAGCCAGGTGAAGTTAATGTACAGTATAAAGTTTTACCTCTACAAAGTGTATGAAATGTTGTTCTACAGTACAAGCCCAAAAAGGAAATTCAATGTTAACTGAATTTAAATAGCAAAAAGGAACTGATTTCCTATAATAAGTCAAATAAGTTATAATAAGTAGGTTACAACTAAAACAATTTTTTCTGTAAAGTTTTTAATATTCTTGGGACAAGCCCAGGAATCACAAGTTTAACACCCTAGTATTGCTACTTTAATGCCCATCCATAAAAACAGTGAGAAAACTTACCCAAATAATCTTAGACAGGCACTTCAGAATAATATTACTTATCTGTAATTATGTAAGGTTATTACTTAACTGTGTAAAGTTATGGAAATAAATAGAACTAAACCTAGAAAACCACCTATGAAAAAAACCCTATCTCCATCACCTACAGTATGGAAATAATAGCCTAGAGAATATGATAGATGGATTGAGAAAACATAGTTCTTGTCTAACTAACTTTAGAGTTCTTTGAAAATGTGATATGATATATTTAGATTTCAGACAATTTTTGAAAATGTTTCTCATAAAAGATTAATTCTCAAACTGCGGATAGTTGGCATTCACTAAAATATAAGTGCTTGGATAAAGGATTAGTTAATACATACATAACATGGTACCTATAAGAGGTGAATACCCAAATCAGGGTGATGTAATAAGTAAAATATCTCATGGAATTGTATTAGGACCACTGCTCTTCTCAATTTTTATCTATATGGTTTCTGGGATATTTAATAAACTCTTCGAGTTTGCAGATAATCACAAATTGGCAAACACTCCAGAAATAACAAAGCAATTTGAGACAATTTAAATAAAATTCATGAATGAGCAAACATCTGGTAGATTACATTTAATGTAGATGTACTGAATTGGTGGTGTAGTGGTTAGCATGCTACCTTGTAGCACTGGAGCTCTGCGTCCAGTTCTGGACCTGGGGTAATATTGGTGTAGAGCTTGTATATTCTCTGCATGTTTACTTGTTCTTACATGTACAGTAGGTAGTAAAAAAATATATATATATACTATAATTACAAATTATATAATGCACTAGAAAGGCCTTGTTTAGAAAGTTGTGTACATTTGTGGTCACCAAGTTATAGAACAGATATGTTTCTATAACTTCAAGAGAAGAGAAATCAGATATTGTACTTCAAGGGCTTAAGGTAATGTTCTACACTACAAGCTGATGGAACTGAACCTTTTTATTCTCAAAAAGAGACAATTATGACGGGGCATGATACAAGTATTCAAAATCTTCAAAAGCACTATGCCAACCCAGTGAATTTCTTCAGAATGATCCGTGATTTTCAACCCATAGGGAATAACTGGAAATTATGTGGAAGCACATTTAAAATCAAGAACAGGAGAGACTTCTTTACCCAAATTACTGTGAGAATATGGAATAAACTATCCAGCCATGATGTTGAAGCTGATACCCTGGTTTCCCTTAAGAAATGGCTGGGATAAGATCCTTATAACAGAAGCTAAAGGGAACCAAATTATATCCTGTATGTGGGCTGAATGGAATTATTTGTAACCTTTCTTATGTTCTAATGTTCTTAATGTTTGGGGAGCTCTGTTAGTATGAGTACAGGGGAATTAATATACTGTAACTGTCACTGAAGATCTACTGGGGATAGGGCAGCTTACAACTGATAAATCATTATGTAATAAATAAAATATTATTATTTTAATCTCCATTCAATACGAGAATTGTACAGTGCCTACCAAGAATATTTAGACTCTTTGTGAACAGTTTTCACATTGTCACTAAAAGCGTGAAGCTACTGTAACACCTTTTCATGTATACAACCTACTGTACCTCCATGGTGAATATGAATGTTGGCATAAAAAGCTGGAAACAAAAAACGCAACTAATATAAAAGAAAAGTTGTAAAGTTATTAAATTAGAAATAGACTCTTTGCCGTGGCTAACAAAATTAATTTAATGAACACCACAATTAGTTCAGTGGCTTCAGTTCAGTGTACAGTATTAGTGTACGTTTCTGTAAGATACAGAACTTCAGTCAGTGAATTTCAACCTAAGATTCAACCATGAATAAGGATATTTTGAAACAACTCACTAAATTTGTAGAAAGACATAGATCAGGAGACGTGTATACAGTAATTTTAACTGAGCATGGTGAAGTCATTCATTAACAACTGATAGGTGAGCTGTACTACCCATGTCTAACCCTGTCTTAATGCTTATCCATATCAGGCAGTAGCTAATACATTATGCTGCCTGCCAGGATGCACGGGTTAAAATCAATCATAGGTAGGGATTGGTACATAAACTGTTTATGATACTGTCTGGCTCTGGTGACATCCTACAGGTTCTGCCCCATGCTGGGAGCTTCACTGTTGGCAGTCTGTTGCCTCTGATGCAAACACAGAAGGAATTCACACCTTTGTAAAAACAAATTCTAAAAAATTCCTAAAAACTATGGGAGGGTTTTTAGTGATATTTACTGTACAGGTCAGGAGTACTGCAAGCTGTCAGCAGGGATCTCACTGGCCACTACTGTACATACTTTATCACATTCTCTACATTCACCGTAGGGCACCGCGGTAAGTGATTGGCTGGCCAAAATCACCGACAGGGGCACTCGTGGTGCATTGGTTTGTAGTGAAAAGATTTAATCATTTAATGTCTTTACTGTGCACATTTTAATCCGCTTAGTTTTGAATATTTATATGGAATTTTACCACTAAAGGGAAATTTTAGTAGCTGAGCATAAAAAGAAGAGGAGCATAACGCATCTGAAGGTCATAAACGATATTAATTTAGGAACATAAACATTACTGTATGTACGTAACCTGTACTGTGTATGGCTGGTCTTGGTAGTTTAAAGAAAAAATACACACCAGTCTTCCATTTCTCCCTAAACATTTTAAGCATGAAAGTTTTATGAAACGGTACCCAAATATGCGATTGCTGTATAGAATGAATTTTAATTTTTAAAAATTATTTAACACGAAAATTAAGCTGTTTACATCTTCCACCTGAGAACAGTCACCCGTTGCTACCCAACGCAGAAACACAGCCACTAACTAGCAAAGAGAGGACATTAGCTAGCCAATATGATAAAGAAATAAATGATTATTTTGTTTATTTCTTTTGCACATTTATTTGCACATTTCCATGCATTGTACAAGATTGTACAAGCACTTTGAAACTCTCCAATCCCTAGTTCATCAGGCATTTTCTTTTACGCTGCGGGCATTCTCCCGGTCTGGCGCCGGTCTGTGTCTTCTAGGATATAATGCCAGCGAACTCTTGTTTTTATGTCCACTATAACAGACAATCTCCTTTGCTTTTAACCGAGCGTCTAACCCCTCTGATTGGAGACAAAAGACGTGCTGGTTTGCTATACATACTGTACCAGGAAGAGGATTTCTTTCTATTCGAAACGTGTATTTTAAAAGTTTAATTAAGAAGTAAAAACCTTACAGCGTACACAGATTTCTAAACTGATCAGGATCGTTATCTTTGTCTTATGCATAATAATATTCACCACTCTGTCCAGCAAATTAATAATAAACTTTATTTTAAATAGCATTTTGAATGAATAAGTAATTAGATTGCTCATAAACCTAATCACTTTTTCTACATAAACACAGCGTAATTGCTCTCTGAAAATGCTTTTTCTTTTTATTTAGGCTCAGATTTCAACTATAGATCGTATTATTATAAACTTTCTTGGAAAAATGTATTTTATGTAAACCATGCTTGCTATTAATTCATTTAGGGCTAGAATATGTTCATTGTCTTCCAATCGAGTCGAGTTGACATTAGAAGCTTGCCATGCCTGGACTGTTACACCAACGCATTAGCATGTTAAAGCGATTTCATTGAGGAGCCTAGCTTTCTTAACTAGTAAGTACTGTACTTCCTTGTTTTTGGAGGGGGGAGGTGTCTTTCGCTGGAAATCTCGCCCCCTTCTACTTTGAAAATACCTGTGAAACCGGTTTAATTCATCACAGCCAGCACTCCCGCAGAGAGGGGGGGGGTTGTACTCGTTAATGTCTTAGCCGGAACACATCATTATATCTCATTTTGTATTTCTATAAAAAAATCGTTTGCCCAGCCTAACACTATTGTTGTTATTGTTTTTATCCTGTAAAGCGCTTTGAGGAGCACAGCTTTCTCACCAATTAGATTACTTTTTGATACCATCTTTACACAAAGCAGAAACTTCTTGTATTTTCCGATGACATACAAGTGGAAAGATTACAGATTTTAATCATCTTTTTTCTGAACCAGGGCAAAATGTGATCATGTTTCTCTATAACAATAATAAAAAACTTTATTTTACATATCACCTTTAAAAGTGGCATCTCAAAGCAATACAGTAGATGTAAACCACAGATTACAAAGTAAATACCCAGACAAACACAAACGCAAACGCGTTTTTAATAAAATGCTTTTATTCATTCAGCAGAGAGAGAGAGTGAAACCTGGGCGTAACAGCTGTTCCTTTTCTGATCACTCGCTCTCTGGATAAACTTCTCACCTGTCCTGTTCTTTGTTTTCCTAATTTGCTGATTATGCCTTCTGCGATCCACTCCTGCCCTCACACCTAAAGAAGACTATTTTAAATTTCTTTGCGCTGTCCATTGTGCAATTAACCCTTGTATGTCCTTAAGGTGATATCACATAAAGGTGATATGTAAAATAATGTTTTTTATTATTGTTATTGAGAAACATGATCAGATTTTCCCCGGTACAGAAAAAAAGATCTAAAGTATACTAGTTTGTCACTAGTATACTTTTAATACAGTCTTTGCTGTGCTCTAGAGCAGTGGTTCTCAAACTTTTTGGACCAAGTACCACCCCTAATCCAACCAAAGCATCCAAGTACCACCTACAAGTCATCATCTCATAGGAACCCCAGAAATTCTCAATGACCAACATGAGTGTACGTGCACATACTCACACATACATATAATAAATATTATAATAATAAACTTTATTTGATATAGCGCCTTTAAAGGTGGCTTCTCAAAGTGTTTTACAGAAAAAAAACATTAACAACAACTAATAAAAAAGCACCATTTCAGTGAGAGGGGTGAGCCTGTTTAGTTGAGCAAAGGAGATGTGAATTAATTTTTCGAGCCTTGATACAATTCACAACAGAGTCTAACAGATATTTAATCATCAGGCATTTTCTTGACGGCAAAGGTCTCGCAGTGGATGTTGTAATGCGTACATTAATTTCTGGAGCAACCTCTCTAATTCATGCAACTACACAGTTATGTCGGCTTGTCATTGCTCTAGCACCGTCTGTACAAACTCAGACGCATTTTATCAAGTTGAGGCCATTCTCTTCGATAAATTCATTCAGAAGCTGAAATATGTGCTCTCGTGTAGTTCCTGTTGGTAGCAGTTTACAGAACAGAAAGTCTTCATGGGACATACCCTCAAACTCGTAACTAACGTAAATGAGCAAATTGGCCAAATCGACTACAGACTCATCTAATTGCAGTGAAAAACATCTGCTCATCTTAAAGCGCTCTATCAGTGTACTTTTGATATAATCCTTAATTTCAATAATTCTATGAATGACTGTGTCTTTCAGGGGGAGGGGGGCAGCAGGTCGAGCTGTTTAGCAGCTTTTTCTCTACACATAATACGTGTCAGCTCTTTTGCCAACGGTAAATAAGGTTCTTCAAAAATAGTGTAGCTTACCTGCTTTAGCAATCTGCAAGCTTGCATTTTTCCGCGTTTCCGTTTTTATTTCCGTATTTATTTGAAGTTTTTATTTCATGCGCATGGGAGCGAAACACAGAGACGCTCGGTGTATTTTTCTCAAATTAGAACAGTTCTTAAATATTTTTCTGTTATCACGCTTTCGTGTGCTCACAAGATTACCTGCGTTCGTAGCACGTATTTCTATGTATTCCTGTGTTTACAATGTTGGCATTGTTCCAAAATCACGCACATTCTCCTTTCTCCCTATTTGCTGGAGATACAGTAGCTTTTTTTAAATACAATTGGTCACTTGCATCCGTAGCACGCATTCCTATAGAGTGGTATAGAATTACAGAGTATCTCTTGTGTCCACTGAAGTATTAGCGCACACTGTATCGTAGTACGTAGGCTGCGTATTTGACACGTATTAAAATACAAAATATGAAAACCTGTCCCGATTTTTTATTGCACACTACACAGTTCCAGGGTCATTTGGCGTACCACCTGGCGGCACTCCACATATCACTGCTGGTACGCGTACCACAGTTTGAGAACCACTGCTCTAGAGGATCCTTGTGATATTTCGAGCTCTGGTTGAATGATAAGTTATGAAACGCTCTGTTAAAAGCAATACATAATATAGCTCCCAAACAAACGCAAACGAGTTTTTAATAAGATGCTTTTATTCACTCATAATCCGACAATTTCAGGAAGACTAAGGGAGGACTAAGGGAATTGTCATCTGTTGTTGAAGCTCTGTAAGCTAGATGACTTTGAGACCGCTTGTTATCCCAGGTTGTTTGAATCGCCACAATTCAAATAGAGAAAAAAGAGCTGACTGACAAGATTTAAGATGTGGCTGTTAATGTTGGATTAAAAAAAAACACTTTGCCCGACGTTTGTTGCATTGCTTGAAAAATAACTTTATTTCGAGAGACTGGATAAGTAATTCAAGTGTTTTTTTTAACTTCCTGAAAAACAACTAATAATTTAACTATATGTGCAAACGTTTTATGATATGTTGCTGTTGTGAATGTCTGTGGACATGTGCTGGCTAGACAGGAGGCTCTATTGTACACAGAGAGGGGCGGGAGGGGGGAACAAGCCGATACATACTCTTTGATTAATAGGGAATATAATATAAAAATATAGTACTAAAAATAAGATACACTCTACAGACATTCACAACAGCGACTGTCAGAAGATAGGACACAGAGGCTCAGACACCCGCTGAATGGAAAGGGGCACTTTAATGTTCTGTATGGCTAATACTAAAGCCAATACTTTAATATTCTTTTCTGTATGTTTAACAATAGTGGGTACTGGCCTAATTCGGCCCTGCTCCCGTTGTTAGGTGTTTATGTGTTGTTGTTAAGTGCGAATTTGTACCTGTTTCCCTGAGGTCTGGCTTTTTTTCTGGAAAACCATAACTCTGGTCTTGTCCAGATTGACTGTCAGCGCCCAGGTCTGACAGTGCTGCTCCAGCAGTGCCAGGATCTGCCGCAGCCTCTGTTCTGTGGGCGACAGCAGGACCAGGTCGTCTGCAAAGAGCAGGAACTCGATTTCTGTAATTAATGCAGATCAGTAAATCAAGGGACAAAACAATTATTGCGCCCGGCTCCTCAATGGGCTTTGACGTGCTAATGCGTTGGTTTAACAGTCCGGGTGTGGTAATGTTTTTTATTATTATTTTTATTATAGAGAAACATGATCAGATTTTCCCTGGTTCAGAAAAAAAGATCTAAAGTATACTAGTTTGTCACTCTTCTCATCTCCTCTTTGCTAAATGGCTTTTGAATAGAGTCACATGAAGAGAGAGGTGAAACAGCCCTACCCAGCCCTGTCGCAGTACACAAATATAATTAGATCTTATTAATTTCTTTAGATACTCGATTCTTTTAATATAGCCTTTGCTGTGCTCTTGGGGATCCTTGTGATATTTCGAGCTCTGGTTGAATGATAAGTGTCGCAGTTTAAATAATTTTCGTAGTTAGAAATTATGAAACGCTCTGTTAAAAGCAAGGGAGTTTTTATGTCCGTTGCAGTAAAAGAAAATGCCTGACAAAGTAGGGCTTGGACAGATTCCAAGTGCATTTTTGCAATTTACGTAGCATTGTCCATTGTGCTGCTGTAATACAGTTTAAAATAATTCAAAGTCTAAACAGTATCAGCTCTATTTATGGGTTGCAATTTAAAAAAAGCCAAAAACTGCACTCAAAATGCAATTAAGAGCTTTCTGGCAAGAGGAGACACCCAAATTAATAATGTAACATGCCACTGTTTGTGCATGAACAAGGTTATACTGCTATTCCCTTAGATACATTTTTTAAAATCCCCGGCGGAACACATTCCATAAGAATCAGCGCTTTTACATATCACCTTTAAAGGTGGCTTCTCAAAACGCCTTACAGGATAAAAACAGCAATAACAGCAACAACAACAATATTGTATTTCATTGCACTTTGAAAACCAAGTAATAACTTAACTATACTGTAAGACATTTGAATACTTAATCAACTTATAGATTTTTTTCTCTTTTAATTTTGCTGACATTTACTGAAACTTAAATTACATTTATAAAGTTTTCAGTTTTAGCATTTTAATAATGTATTAAAATTAAAATAAGTGCATCATTTTGTAATTTCCCAAAACAGAACCGCATTGGAAATGTCTGAACACTTTTAGTAGGTTGTGTAACAGAAATCATTAAAATGTGGTCAGGAAACTACAGACCAATCAGCATTATTTCTGGTAAAGTTATGAAAAACATAGTGAGAACTAAACTGGAAGAGTTAACATTCTCACGATGGGTGTTGTTAGGAATATTTTAAAATATAAAGTTGTCTTAAATTGCTGACTAGAAGTTTGATAGCAGACTGGGGAAGCTGGTTAGTGGTGATTATTGATGTCAAGGTTGCTAGAATCTCCACAAAAAAAAACCCTGCTGAAATTTGATGTCCATCATGAGTTTTAATGTGTTTAAATCCCTTAAGCCACCTCAACATCTAGGGTATTGTCTGTCACACTAATATTAAAAGCTGTGGTTATCCAAGGTGATGTGTCCCCACAGATCTAGGATTCATTACTGAACAGGAAAGTATGTGATATTTTAGGGGTCACAACATCAAATGGAGCAACTGAAAGCTATGGTATGCTACAGGGATCCTCTTTGGTTTTAATTGTGCTTTCTAATTTATACAATTGATTTAGATATAAAAGATAAAAATGAGGAGAGTAACACATATAAATAGCAGCAAGGGAACTGCAAATAGTAGTTTACAAAATCACAGTTTGGGTGGAACTGCAAATAGTAGTATACAAAATCACGGTTTTGGGTGGAAAACTATGTAAACATGTAGGTGTTGTGATACAGCCAGGTAAAATGGTATGATAAAAGGACATTAAGCACGCTGGTCTTGTACATACAGAGAAAGTAATTAAGTAAAACTGTACTTTATTTACATACAGTAACTCAAAACAGATAACAAAATCTGGATCCTCTGAAGTAATAATTGTACTCCTTTGGAGTACATCTTTTAAAGTAGAAATAGTAAATTGTCATGTATGAGGACAGTTGCATCAACAGTGTTTACTGTCAACCAAGCACCACAAATATTGAAGCTACTGTATGATCATCCACCATGAGCTTCATTTTGTTGGTCATGTCGTTATGATATCAGGATCAAGAGTCGCAGAGTAGAATCTTTCCTCCCTGCTCAGTTGGAATGCAGATACACTGTACACAGTTTCCCTTGGAAGATATGGTGTTTTAAATTGTCAGATGATCAATTTAGAGGTGAAGCAGATTAATCTCATTGGCAGGATAGTCAGTGCAGCCACACCAGGTTTTATTGAAATCACATTTAAGTAATTTAGTTAAGCTATTTGGAAGTGTTCTAATTCTGTTATCCTCTCTTTTTTCCTTTCTTGTGGTTAAGAACTTTCAGAAGCCATGTCTAGAGTTGCTATATAAAATAAAGTTGTTATTATTATTATTATTATTATTATTCCCTCAAAATATAACTGATGGATAAGGAAATTATGCATTATATGAAAGGGTTGTTATACTCTGCATATGGCTGAGTGCATTCAAATTTCAAATGGGTTACTAGCTACTTTAACTTTGTTTTATAAAGTTGCTGCTAATGCGTGATGTCAGGGGAAGATGAAGAGGGGGCGGGGGGGGAATAAAAATCTTTGTACTGGAGCCTGTGATTGTTAAGTTCTGCCATTAATCATTCCTTACAGGCTTCATAGGAATGTAGTTCAGAAAAGATCCATCACCTAGTCTGAACCATCTGCTTTCCTGCAGTGTTTAATGTACATTACTCTACTGTATATCCCTATTAAGGCGAACACAGAAACAGTAAAAAAGCAAAACAGAACGTGGGGGGTAGTTTCGATTAAGCTTTACATTGTACTAGTAAGAATTTTAGGATATTGTGTTTCAGTTCCAAACAGGAATGTCATCACATTCTAGGCTGATTGCATCAGATTTCAGAAGCGGAGACCTTAAAAAAAAACAAGGTTGTTGCATTCGTTCTTCTGGACCAGATCCATGTCATACTTTAATACTTATCGAACCTCTTGTCAACTATGCCAGATGTGATAAAACACTACTTTAAAATACAGGCCTTCACCTAGAAATAACAGAAAACATGTTCATTAAGACAATTTTCACTTTTTAGGGCAATATTTGTGTGCAATTTTAATATTATTTTCCTGTTGGATGTCGTAATTAGTAAAGATGTACAGTAGAGTTATATGATTAGTATGGCTAAATGTATTATGTTTTAAAAAATAGTGCAATTATTTAAGAACAACATCCAAGAAGGAGAAATTTCCCCTAAAGCTGTATTTTCAATGATATACACTATTGCAGCTAGCAACACCTATTTTCCATTTAATGGCAGTTACTTTACAGAAATTAACATCATACAAAGATCACCTGCACTGCACCTCTTTTCTGCTGTTACACGCATTATGAAGGTCTATGAAGGTAATGCTGAAAAAACCTTATACAAGACGTCCAGTCTCTTTTTACTACTGTCATACAAATTAAAAAAAAAGCTCTAAGAACTGTAAACCTATGAAGATATAGGCTATTCTCACAAACAGCAGACTGTGCCCATGTGTCTTACTTTTATCACCTTTCCCCATTGAAAATATGTTTAAGACTCTCTAAAAATGAAAAGTACTACTTATATACAGTATATACCTGTTAACTGTGAATTATAAAAATAGATCTTTCAACCCACATCAGATGAAATAATTTACACAGGAAGGATTTTAAGCATTATGCAATATCTGAGTGTGAATGCCTGATAATGTCTGACATGGAGGGTTAATATTTTTATAGTGTCGTGTGCAGAAATGCTGAAGTACCCAAGTCTATTTTCAACCAATTAAACACATGCTAAAAGCTAACAAGATTATAAGGAACAATAAACCTTTTTTAGCTGTTTTTTAATATAATTTAAAATATAATTTATGATCCATTTAATACATGGAAAAATTAAAATAATGTATACACAACCACCTCCTGGTGTTCCCTTATTTATTCATATTGCTGCAATTTCCCTGCAGTAACAAATAAAAATATGTAATGTTATAAAGGATAATTGCTGTATATACTGTAGATAATCTATTTTTCCACTACAGAAGCACTTTTACAACTTTTTAGTATACTGTAAGTGAAGGCTGTGAGGAAGAGCATCTCACAGCCCTAAATCCTTAATCGTTGATAACACTACAATGGAGACAGTGGATGGTTTTAAATACTTTGGTGTTATTATTGATAATAAACTGTTCTGGAGAATTCTGTGATGTCACCATCTCAAAATGTCAGCCTTGATTGTATGTTTATGTAAATTGATTAAATTAAGTACTAATTTATCTGTCCTGCAAACTGATTATAGATGTTTTATAGCCAATAAAGCAAGGAACGAAAGCCTCCTTTCAAAGCCTCCTGTGGTCATTGAATCTAGCTGTGATTTGTCTTACAATATTGTCTGTGATTGCACTGTGTGAATGTTGGTAGTGTCTGTGCATGTATTCTGTGGAATTGTTACTCGAGCCAGACACTGGATGCAGTACATGTTGTATCTTTTGCTACATGTGATTGGTTGAGATACCATCAGGTTTGGTTCTAGTACCTACTCTACAGACACCCAATTGTTGGATCTTCCCTTGGGTGGTGGATAATGACCTTTGATCTGTTGTTGCTGGGAAGTAACCAACCTAGAAACTGTCTGAAGCCCATCTGTAGTATGTACTGTAACTTTAAATGTACAGCATTGATACAGTTTTTATGATGCCTTTTATCAGAGGGGCCACTTAAGCCACATTTATATTCATTTAATGAGAGGGACAGTGCCAGGATGCTCTGTCAAAGGCACACAAAAATATTTAGAAATTGTTTATAATAAAGATTGTCCCTACTGAGTATAAAACATTTTTCACATTATATTCACTACTGTATTTGTTCCATGTTTGATGTTTAGTTCACAATAGTAAATGCATCTTGTGTCTGAGAACATAAATGTAATTTACTGTAATTATAAGAGACTGATAAAACCTATGACTGTAACACGTTATAGTCAATGCATGTTTTAACTCTGAAAATATAAACTCTGATCTTTATAATCTCAGAGTGAAAAATCAGCATTTTGGGTTCACAGCAGATCACTTCACAAATATATTCTATTATGTTGTTTTGATTATATCAATAAATTATATGTTGCATATTTAGAATCTGTGTGTCACACAAAGATTCTAATTCTGTCTCTGATTCTGTCTGATAGATCTGTCTGTATACATTAAATTATTATGTTTGGTTGGTTCCTAAAAGTCATCAAGTACTCTCATCATTTACTGTTAAAATTTCTGATTGTTACAGCAAATTAAAAGCCCCATCTTCTACATCTGGAAACGTTTTTTGATCTCCTCTCTTTTTTCAGACACAGTGCAGAAGAGTCGCAATGTTAAGTTCCGTCGTGTTGGGGCCACAAGTGGTAGTTTTCATTTACAGATCTCATCCAGCAGGTGACTATGCTTAGGGAATTGTAAAAAGAATGCTACCAGGCCAGAAATGTGAGAGAAAGAAAATGCACTTCACTGCTCCCTGAGACATAATGAGGTTGAAAGTATGTGTAGCCATGTATGAATAGTGCATGAGGGGCAGTCTCTTTTATCCATCCCTGTATTCCATTTAGCCCCGAAACCATAACTGTTGGTCCATCTTTGCACTGTGCAACTAATTTACCATTAAAGTCATGTTCCTCCAATAAAATATAAATAATTTCTGTGATTTCAGTGGAGGTTTTGTTTTCAGTGGCATCATGGAATTGAAAAAATCTCTCTTGAGTCCACTGACAGTCACATGTCAAAGCACAAAGAACATCTGAGCAATATTGTTAATGTTTGTGGTTTCATTTACCATGATAGTGACCCCTGGAGCCTTCCTTACCTCATCTTTCATAGCAGCAGCCATGGTATCAGCTACAGCAGCAATCGTATAATTCTGGATTCTGTTGAACGTACCGCACAAGCAGTGGATGTGGCCAGGAGATGGGTTAAATCCCTGTCATGTTCAGCAAATAGAGAAATTAGTTCCAGGGCTTTCAACTGTCCTGGTGAATCCTGGTATCGTGGCGCAATTTATCTGACTTCGTCAAAGAACTCAAATGATTGTGATTCCATGCATCATAATATGTGCCAAAAATACAAGCAGAGTTTATCAGAAGAGCTTCTTCAATTTAAGTATAGCCATTAACCAGGGATACCTTTGGTAGTTTGTGTCACTGATTTCCCTGTCTGGCTAAAAGTAAGGGCTGGTATAGGTCGACACACTGAAGACTTTATTATTTAATGACAGCTTTGAAAAACACATTGTAATCAAACTCGCCACAGTATCATCCATATCTATACTACCAATTGCCATTTTAATCATTGAAAAAACTGGCAGTACTGACATAATGTACTATAAATGGACAGCCCGATTTTGACATAAACATACTGTTCAACCCCTTCGCCAAGTCATGGATCAGATGCAGATGCCCTGTGGAGCAAGTCTCTTGATACAAATTCAAAATTTGCTTGGACAATTTTAATGTCATTTGCTTTATGCAGTAAAATTGTGAGAACCTTCTGGAAAACTATAGTAGGTGGACTAGCTACTCTGTGTCAGTGCCATTCCGAGACAACACAATGAATCAATGCTTACCCATTGACAGACTGTAAATCCAAAAACTAACGATGGTTTTATGTTTGTTTGGATGGTAAAATTAATGTGTGTATAGCACAGCTTAGTACATAGTATCTGTAATTATTATATTATTTATTAAGAAATGACTTTTTTTCTTTTTCCGTTTTTGCCACCTTTTCTCTGAAGATTTAGAAGGTGCGGACTGCGTACCACTGCACAAACTTTCTGAGCAATAAACAGCATATTATAAAACATTATTATTTTAAATAACTGCACCTAAACAATGTCACTTGTTTCTTTAAACTGTTTTTCATAAGTATCTTTTTGCAGCTCTTAGTTTTCTTTCCAATATAGTTCACATTTTTAATACCTGCATGCAAAACCCTCTCTTATCTACATTAAAGATCATCCGCCAGCTGTTAGCTGTTTGTCAGATGTGAATTTTATCAAAATCTTTCTGAATTTCATTTTCTGTTTTTAATTCCAGCACAATTTATTTGAAACCGAAACTTTACAAAGTTATGCTACGTAGGGACAGCAACAACATAAATCAATTATATACGGTATAACATTAAAGAAAATTAGATATCAGAACACTATGTGAAAATTAATTTCCATATTATTATAACAATTCATATTCACAGCGAATTGTTTCTGACCTGTAAATTACAGAATATTAAGACAAAACAGTTATTTTGAGTGCTTTCCCTCCCTTGTTTAATGAACCTTAATCCATGGCATAGTAAATCATATCTCCTTTATTTTATTTATTTTTCCTATGCTCATACTCATATCCTCTAGCACACACTTCTTGGAATAAAGAAATAGGAACTTGTTTCTTTTAATACATAATAATTCAAGTTGTTTTATTGATGTGTTTCTTGATTCATTTCTTGTGTGATTGAATTTATAACTGGTATGATCTTTGTAAAAGTACCAATTTACCAATAAATGTTGCTATGGAAGGCTCAAACATTTCCAAAAAAGTAAAATAACCTTTATTGCAATGGTGCACTATAGAAATAAAAAATTGGAAACATGTTTGAGGGGTCTGAGCATACTAAGATCCCCTAAAAGGCATAAAACCGGATCAAGTGGGATGCATTTGTCCGCATACCAGACAGAGTTGATATTATTTCAGACCAGACATGAAAAAGACATGTACATGTAGATGACTGTCAGGTGCTATATTATTACAATGTTGGAGTATTTCAGTGTTAGCGAGTCCCATAAGAAAAAGCTTTCTTTGAGTAAAGTGCACACAATGTAAAACTTTATATAAAATCAGTTGAATTTTTACATTTAAATATGTTAAGACATTGATGACCAGAATTCCAATGAAATCTAAGGATATGTCTGAAGCTCTCTTAACACTTGGTAAATGCATTGCAATGTTTTAGACATCGATTTCTGGGCAAGTTGAGAAATGTACAGTATCTGTCAACTTTGATCTATTAGGTAATAATGGGAGAGAAGTAATTTTGACTTTAACTGCATATTTTGAAATAATTGGCTTCAGGGGAAAGAATGTAATTGTACTAATCTAGAAAATGGAATCAGCCGGCTATTATCACAAAGTTGTCCCAGCTGCTTGATGCCTTTAGAGGCATTAAAAAATATAAATGGAGAAATATGTAGGTTTCTAATTGATTATAATATCAGGATTTTACCAAATGGAACTTAAAAAAAGAAAAATAAATTTTCTGTTTGTGAATTTCATGGATCTTAAGCCATGCTTCAATCATGGAAGAAATACATGGATTTTTAAAACAATCAAATTTTTGCCAACCAAATGGAGATGTTGTTATAGCACTGGACTGCTTAGACTCTTGTTCTAATTCCAACCAAGAAGGCATATTTATTTGACTCTGGTGAAACCATTTGAGTAAAACCTGAAATTTGAAGAACACCACATAAAAAATTATGTTTATTCAGGTAATTTAACATTTAATTTATATCCAGTTCTCAAAACATTACCATAGTTCTCTGCAAGTTTCTGTTCTAGATAAAGACATTTTTTTCTTTTTTCCTTTTATTAAAAGTAGTGTATGAAATCATTTTATCAAGTAGCACTGATCTGCCAGTTTCCCAAAGTAATGAAGGTTAACAATCAGCAGACTCATTAGTGTCTAAAAAGTTTTGCCACCCTCTCTGACTAAAAAACAAAAATCATTAGCTTTAAGATTAAAATTAAAATTTTACGTCAAAAAATAAACGTAACTGAGGATTTATCTATTAAATAATTAATGACCAGGTTAAGCTCAACACCTACTATATTTTAAAGGTAGCATTTGTATAATAATTCAATTATGTAAAAATAGAATTAAAAAATGGGATTGTCCTCATTAGGGCCTTATAGCCAACTGTAACTAGTTCAGAAAAAAAAATCTGCGCACACATACTTCTGTCAACAAATCTGCCCTCTGAATCTACTGAAGTTTTCAATAAAATAATAAATAAATATTTTTATGAAATAAAATAGCAGCCCCCCACACTTGGAAATAAAGGAAGCTGAGAAGACCAACAACAATTGTTTATGCTGAACCATATTTGCATGTTTTGCCTCAGATAAATATGTTTATTGGAGTAGACATATATCAGCTTTCATTTTACTCAATAGACTCAAGTTCTCTTAACTGGGGAATTGATGCAATTCACATTGAATGAAACTACTGTCAATTTATTTGCCATAGAAATAATAAAGGCATGTTAGTAACAAAGATGAATGGATTGGGTTTATAAACTGACTTGGTCCAAATTTGTATAAGCATTTGTAAGATTATGTGTGAATATATATGTGAGTTTGTTAACACATATTCATTTGCACAAACATGTACACGTATATGACAAGAGAAAATAAATACAAAGAAGAAAAGGGAATAAACGGTAACAAAAATCAACATATAAAAAAAATAGGGGTGGGTAAAGTAGAGAAAAAAGGCAAATGCAAATATAAATGGTAATCAAGAATGAACAAGGCAAAAATAATTAAAAGAAAAAACAAAAAAAAAGGGACAAACAGACAAATAGCAACTGGCACATCCAAAAAACAGTAAGACTAAATTTATGAACCAGACAGCAAAGAAAAATAAAATAAAATTAAATTGGCTTCTGAAAGCACCATTCAGGTAGCCCACCTTATACTTAAGAAATTTAATAATCATGACATTAGATTTCGTATAACCATGGTGTTTCATTCAAATCTATAAACAACTTGTCATCTATACATAGTTTATCTAGTTTTAAATTAGCACTCTTGTTTTACTTCCTGTATTGCTTAAGAAGAGGTAATAGAATTCTTTTCCGGTCGTTCATACCAAAACTGCTTATTTTATTTTCTTTCCCACCTGAGTACCATTTCCTTTTTTCTATAGTATTCAAATTTGGCAATTTCATTTTTTGTTTCTGCAGTATTCTCCTAAATTGCTATGATCTTTAAACATGACTAGTTTACAAGATTTCAATTCCTTTTGAATTTCAGAAATATTAGAAATGTTTACATTTCACATATTATTTCCTAAATCAAAATAACAATGTGTGAGGATGCACAGAGCAGTTCAGGAAAAATTTGAAACATTTGATGTTTGAGCACAGAGGCATCTCTCTCTCTCTTTCCTAGCATTAATCCTGCATCAGCAGGGTCCGCTTGTCGGCACTCCAGTCTCCATTTGGTGGTTTGAACCAAATCTTTGAGCTGACATTGCCATTAACTGCAACTGAGAAATACTCCAACCGCCGCATCGCACAGAAGCATCTCCCACAGAGTATTGTAAATTCACAGTGTAGGGAGTGTATCACACACTCCATAATGCTTTTGGACTTCTTTAGAACACTTTATTTTGTAGAGGACATTTAGGTTTATTTGATTTGCTTAAATGCTTTTGCTGCTTATTTTCATTGATTTTCCCAACCTATTACAATATATGGTACTGAGGTACTGATGTTGCCAAACCAACAAGTTTGAAACACTTTTGAAAAGTTTTAAAATAGTTTTGTCCATAAAGAAGCTGGGTTTCTAACGAAATCTAGTCTGTTGGCTATTTTTCTAAACATTGTTACAGCACTTGTCCCTGTTTCCCATTGACAAAAAACAACAATGGGTCAATTTACATGATAAAGCAATTTCTTATCCTGTTTAACGACTTTCTGCCTACTGCTGGCAACGTTTAGGAACAGAGCAAGGAAATGAATGCCAATACTCTCTCTTCAAACTTCTGGGTGATTCTACAATTACAGAACATTTTGTAATAAGAATAGTTAAGAATAGTAGTTGTTTTATTTGCTACTATCATGAATGAAAACAGTATTTGTTGTCAACAGACATACTGTACAGCACATACAGTAATTTAGAAATGTGTGTTTGTTGTTTTGTTTTGAAAAACAGTTCATAGATACTGTATACAGTACAGCACTTCATGAGTCCCTGGAACCATTTAAAGTTTGTTTTTATCTGAAGAGGATATTAGATTGAGTATTAATCTATGAAATCCTGACCAAATAATTCCTACTCTGTGCCAATACCACCCAACGCCTCAAGAGTGACATATGGTTTGTGACAAATCTTAACCTGAACTCAACAGTGTTGCTTGGAATCTGCTTCTACAGACTGTGACAGTTGAGTAGGATCCTGTGGCAGGATCAGACAGCAATGGAGATAGATGTGCAACAGAAGCCAAGAAACACTTAGACACTAGGCAGAAGCATTGTCAAAATCTAAGTGTAGATTAAAAGCAGGAGAAAGACACAAAAATTAAAGTCTAAAGCAAGTGAGAATCAAAAACAAAGGGGAACACCAAAGTAGAGCAGAGAGAGTGCTTTGGCTGAAACAATCTTCATTAAGCAATATATGGCACTCGAGGCCGTGCTATATCCTGAATATAGTCACAGTTAAAGGTGTTGTTAGGCCCGAAGCAAAGCGTTCCCACTGCTGCTGGTCTCAGCGCCTGCCAGGATATCACTCCAGCGCTTTCTGTAAAAATTGGGATTCCAATAACTCCTTAGTGAACTCTCGTTTTTATGTCCACTAAAAGACATAATCTCCCTTGCTTGTAACCGAGCGTTTAATAATTTCTGCACCATTGTGCTACAAAGGCAGTGGTTGGTGTAAAGTTTTGTTCCAGCTGCTCTACTTATTCTTGGCAACATTGTTGCAAGATAATTGACGCCCATCGGTTCCTTCGTGTACAGTACCTACTGTATGTAGCTTTCTTATCTACACTAAGAAGAAGTGTTTATAAGCCTATGCGATCGATTTGATTGATCATTATTTATCAGTCTGCGCATTGATACTTCTTTATCACACAGTAAAATGTCAACATTCCTTCTGGTGTGTGCATACTGTATATCAGAGATTATAGCACGGCTTCAAATGCGTGTCAGCCAATCAGCTCTCAGGACCAGAACTCTCTGTTTTATAAAAACAGATAAAACATTATAGTTCCCCTTTAATATAAGCCACCATGGCTTTATACAAAGAAAAATAATTGGGATGTAGCTCAAAAGTAAAGGAGCACTACATGAGAAAGCCTCTGCATGCTGCTGGTTCACCTGATTATCTCTCTGGAGGAAGAATGCTGGGTTCTTTAAGCTGTGCACCTGTCTGAAAAGCTGTGGACGCAGCAGTGGCAGCAGACGCAGTCAGTACAGGAGGGTGGAAGGCTGTATTAAAATTATCCAGAGAGTACCACATAGCCAAAACCGAAGAGAAGAGCAGCTGATTGAGCTGTTGTTGCTGAGCATCCAGACATGCTCCCTGACAGGTGAGCACCATCTGAGTCGGGGCCAATTCTAAATCTTTTGTTTGGCCCAGGTTTATTGTGATGATTGTATCATGATTGGCCAGCAGTGGAGAGGGGCATTAAACAGTTCAAGAAAAACTAACAAAAACAGGCAGAAGAGTAAAAAACAAAGTGAGGGTCAAAACCAGGAGAAAAACACAATAATCAAGGTCTGGAGCAAGTCAGGGTCAAAACCAAAGCTATAAAATGCAGCAGAGCATAGAGTGTAGAAGCTGAAGCAAACTTCATGACTGATCCATGACTGAAGAGAGAAGCTTGTTTAATTGTTGAGACTGTATTCATAAACTGCATTACAAAGTTATTAGAAAAGAACATATTAAATGTTTCAAAAAGAGAAGGCCATTTGATCCATCTCAGCTATTAGTTTCTTTAAGCAGTTAGCTGGTCCACATACTGTATGTCACCCAGACATTTCTTAAATGTGAAGGATCAAACATTTATTTCTCTTATTTCAATACTTTGCTTTTACTGTGTAAATAATTTGCTAACATCATTTTACTAACTATCCTGCTAGAATAATGAAAAATTACTAACTGCAACTTAAGTGTGATCTGGCTATGTGCCTGGAACGTGAAGGGCAGAGCCAGCTTCAGGCAGCCTGACCAGAACTGAGAGTGCCTGATATCTGCTTAAGACATAATTAACAAAATCTAGAAGTACATACTGTCTGCTTAAACAACAAATAAAGGAACCCAAGAATATTCTTACAGTTTATCACGTACCAAGGCTAGCAGCCTTGGCTTTACACCATATATGGCATGGAATTGTACTGGAACTGTTCTGGGTGGGTTTTCTGTTTGTGATTTTGTATAAAAAGTATCCTTTTGTATCAATGAATTGAGCCAGTTCTTCATTGGCTTTGGCTCCCTTTGCACACGTAATAAAGGTAATGCCTGCTTCATACACACCTGGATCGTGTCTCCTTTGTGAGACACAACAAATGTAACCATTGATCATTATCAACACCATGGCTGAGCAACTTATTCCACAGCCCTCTTTTTAATTTACACTTGTGTCCTCTGGTTCTTTTGTCAAGGTTGTTTATGAAGAAGTTACAGTAGGTTGACTTTGCCAAAATTACATGAATAAGGTAAATTTGTAGTCTACTTTTGTTAATGATTGAACTGACTTCAGAACAGCATTTTATATTGTGGATACCATAGCTGTATACAATTTTCTTACTGGGGTCTTGTGCATTGTACAATTTTAATATAATACTCCTTGATTTTAATTCTACACATTTGATGATGCATCTAAACATTCTGTTTGCCTATTTATTGCTATTGTTTATTGCTTTACTGAATATTGGAAAATATACAGTGCCTTGAGTCCCCTTACAATGATATACCATTTTGTTGAATTATAAATGATATACTGTATACACATTTTTATAGTAATTATTTCTTTTAAAAAAATAATTTTCAACATGAGCACTTTTATGGGGAAAAGAAGTTAAATGTCAGCAAAAAATGCAAAGCCCCTTTCTATCACAAAACTAAATTAGTTCAGGTACATAAAATTATTTTGACAAGTTACACAATTAGTTGAATGACCTCTGTCTGTGTGCAATAACTGTTGTTCACATAATTTAAGAATAAGTTCACCCATCTGTCTCTGTAAGGTCCCTCTAGAAATAAAATACTTTATTTCTTTTACATTTATTACACCAGACCCTTTCAGAGGTCTAATGTTTCCTGTTGTCAAAAGTGGTGGTAAACATATTTTGTCAGCAATTAAAGAGAAAAAAATCTCATGTTTTTTTTTAGAGGTGGTTTATAAAAATCTCCCGACAATCAGTATTTTAAAAAATTGTGACTTGCAAGTTTTCTGCGATCAAGGAACGTGCATTCATTTTTCAAGTTAAAGCTAAGCTAAGCACCACAATCCATTTCCCTGTCAATGTCCTCAATGTCCTCAAACTTCTCATACCAGCTGTCAAAATTATTTTATTTTGAAAGTGAAATTTAATCTCAGAAATAACAAATATAAATGATATACATGGGAATTGATTCTATGAAGTGTTTATAATGTAAGAATACTTATTGCACAGTTTACATCAGACACATCGTATAAAATCAAAGTTCTGCTTTGTTTCCTATTATTATTTATATTTTCACATTGGATATTATCATAGCACAGCAGAACAATTCAAGAGATGTGAGCACTGTGATCGTGAGTAGTGGCATTATTATTAATAGCAATATTGTCAGTAATGTTGTATTATTTTAAATCTACACCTTTAATAACCAAAGCGGAATGGAGTTTTCCACAGGTATGAAATGAGCTGGTATTATAAAATTAATCTTACTGATGTATTAGTAAAACTTGATATTAGTAGATAACACTGGGGCAGTTAGCCCTTGGGTTCTGGGCTTGATTCACGACTGGGATACCTTCTGTGTGGAGTTTGCAAGTTCTCTATACGAAGATTATTTTGATTTGATTTTCTATCATTTTGGCCTGCTTTGGCTCCTATGCTTCCAGGACAGGCTTTGGATTCCTTTTACCCTAACTAAGAACAAGTTTTTTTCAGAATGAATGTTTATACATTCATTATGTATAAACTGTATAACATACTGTATAAATGTATAACATTAGTATACATTTTACGTATAAAATGTATACTAATTATATATTTCTTTAATTAAAGAATGTATTAATGTATCTGGAAGTTTGTATGAAAAGCATAGTGCATCATGACCTGCTGAAAGAATTCAGTTGTTTGAGCACGCATTTCAAAGAAAGCCTAAGCAACAGGATAGAAAAGGACCTAAATTACAAGAATACATTTAAAAGTAAAGAGAATCCTATTATTTTTGGACACTCTTATTCTCAAGAAATGAAATAACAAGCAACCTATAAAATAGAATGGAAAAAATGGAATAATACATATCATGGAAATGATACATAAATGTGCAGTGGTACAGAAGTTGTCAAGGCTCTGCTATTACCATAGACAGTCTGGAATGAAGAAGATAGTCTCTTGCAGATGTGCAAATGTACTTTATCAGTGCCAGCTGTTCACTGTTATTTGACAATTAAAAGGAAGGTTATGGTTTGTTTTAAAATGCCTGAAAGTTACTACAACATACAATTTATGAAAGCATCAAGACGTTTGTTTACTAAGCTATTATGCTATTAGATGTGCATAGTTAAAAAGTAGTAGTAAGTAATTTCAGAGGTTAGAGAGAAGAACTGTGACAATGTGTGAGCTGCACAGGAATAAGCACACATTCATTATACACAGATGTGGAGTGTAAACATTTTTAGAACAAGGCAGACCATATGTTAGAAAGGGTGAGGTGAGATAAGGATAGTGAGGGGGAAAATTAGATGGGAAAGTGGACAGGTTACAGGAAGTGGAATGAAAATAACATCTATAAATGAACACAGAGATTTAAAAGAGATTAGCAAATTACTGAGTGCTGGGGAATGTGCAATGTGTGAATACAATCTAATAATGATTTTGGCTCCTGATACCCTTCTTGCATAGGGGACTTTGAATGCCTGTGAACAGAGAATAAAAGGAGGTCAATGAGATCATAACTGGTGGAGGTAAAATGAGGAACTCTTTCCCTGGACGTGTTTTGTGCTATAGAAGACATATAGCCATAAACTGCAGTTATGAAACTGGGGATAATAAATTAAAACATCTGCGATGGACATGTTTCCCATCCAGGATGTATCCTGCTTTGTGGCCATTGTTTGCCTGGATAGACTCCTGCTCCCCAATAACCTTGTATTGGATAAAGCAGTTATAAATGGATAGATTCACAGTATGACTGAGCCCTTAAATGTGAAAAATCAAATAATGTGGAATGTGAAAATAAATATAAAAGAGGAAAGAGAAATCTTTCTAATCTAGTTCAAGCAGGTAGCTGTCTAATCTAGCGTTAACCCACCTGTCAATGACAAAGCTAAGACTGCACTTGTGGGTGCTTTTCCATTGAATAGACACAGGAAGCCTAAAATAACTAATGGAAATACTTTTTTTTATTGAGATATATAACAAATTGTAATTGGTGGTTGAGTCACAGCTTTGCACAATATGCCAGCTAGAACTTTTGGAGGTGACTTAGTGACTTCCTGACAGCTGGTATGGGTCAATGTATGCAATAGAGTTTTATAGCAGATGATTAGTTAGCTGATGATATAACATGGTACTGTAGGTCTACTATAGAAAGTTAATTCTAGTAGCTCTGGTAGTTAATTAGTATGTCAATCAGTTAGTCAATTTTGCAATATGTGTTTTTTATGTTGCTCAATTTTTGCACAGGATGTGCTTAGATCCTCTAAGTAGAATATATAATTATGCCCTGGTCAAAAGTTTGTGGTGATCATTTTAAAACTGGCATTTGGCATTTAAAGTAATACATTTACAAGAGATGTCACCCTCATCTCAGATTATGTATTCCTCTTCAGTAACCACTTGAATTTTAGAAGATGATGATTAGGATCATAATCCAACAGGCACAGGGGATAAAGAGGGACTTCACTCTGGATGGACACACAGAGGAGGCAGACAGGGCAAAGTGGTTCACTAGTTATTTTGAACAGTTATTTTGGTCTTGTGAGAAAACCTAAGTACCTTAAGAAAACCATCACAGAAAGCACATGGAAACAAATACAGAATCCAAGAGCTTTGAGGCAGCAGTGCTAATCACCATGCCAGAGTACAGCCCACCAAAGCATAAACATCGCTAATCAGATAAATAACAATGTAGTTGAATACAACACATACATCTGACATTCAAAATCAATGACTATTCAACTAGTATTCAGTAATGCCGACATTGCCAATGGCTCTTTAATCTCTCTACCCCTCCTTTTCAACTGTATTGATCTTTCCTACTGAAAAACTCTTTGTAAGACTTTCTTATTGACTAAATCATCCAATAAACGAGAGTCATACTTGGATTAAAAGCACAATGTAGTAGAAGAGCAGAAAACGTACATGAATTTAGACACAAAACAGAAACTGATAGAAATGGGGGAATTTCAATCTACTACAAGGAGATACATTATCTATGTTTGCTCACTTTTTCTGTGGAACCAACAAGGTCCAATTAGTTTTTTTTTCTGTGATTTCCAGATCCTGCTGTATGTCACAATGAAGATCTGGTCAGGTCCCAAAGCAGAGGTAGTCTGGGTCGAGATGAATATTGCATGGAAGACATTTAAGAGAAATCAGGTATCATTGTGAAATGGAGCAGTAGGAGGTACTGTTCAAAATGACTACAAATTCCAAATCAATATCAAGTGAGATATGTTGCTGTGGAAATTATGAGAATTTCATTTTTAAATGATTTTTTATGAAGACAGAACCTTGCTTGGTTTTCTGTAAAATAAATTGAAAAAAAAACAATGAAAGAATAACTTATTTTTTTAACTATTTTTACTGTTGGATTTCACTACTGCTAGAGAGGCTTCATATAATGTTTTTACACTTTTTTCACACTTTTCTGGTATTTATGTGCTTATACAGTTCTTACATGAAACAGGTTTAGTAAAATAAAAAAATATATATACATACTATAGGGAGGAGCTGAGACCTCGTGCGAACGTTCAGTTTGTCCCTGAAGCAGGTTGCTCCAGGTGAGCAAAGATAAAGCTCCAGAATTTTTGTGAGTCGGAAACTAAGCTTAGTTCTAAGAAATTCTTGCAAAATAAAGAAAATAAAGAGAAAAAATATAAAAATAAAATAAAGAAAATAAAAAGAAAAAGATGTCCCCTCCTGCACTATTACAACCTGTCACTTTAATAAGATTATTATGCAGCTCTGAATTGTTCACAAGGTATTTATCCAAGTCATTATTTCTCATGCAGTCACTCACTAAAAACACTGATCAACAGCATAGCTGGAGCAACAGAGATCACAAATTGCCTCCATCTGACAGCAACAGGATGAGCACTGATTTATTAGTGTGACAATGACAGTAAATGCATTCATGCAATCTAGGGTTGAACCCCCAAGATGCGAGTATCACATGTTCAGTCACTGAAAAACAGGTTCTTTGTGGTCTTGGGTGTAAAAATGTTTTTAGAAGTGATATCACTTCTTTCTTATAAACTTCTAGACTCATAATACATAATACACTAATAAAATACATATTAATTCATAATGCAAAAGGTAATACACTAAAACATACAGTACATATTAAAGTCAATAATACAACAATACTGGAATGATCCTTAGACAAAATGCACATGACTGTCCAACATCGTTTTGTCCTTCACATTCGTGAAGTCATTACAGATGTTTAATTTTTTGAAGCTTCTAAACCATATACGGTATTAACTACATACACAAAAGTGTTTAACATATTATATGTTTATGCTTACTGAAACAGAAACAAAGATAACACTTTTATAAATGCTATGCTATGAGCGTCACAGAACACTCAACATTCCAAGTAAAAGTGACATTCCCACCTTTCAAACCAGTTATAGCTTCGAAAGAAGCATGTTCAGACTGTTGTACGGTTTCACTTGCCTTAATTAAAACAAAGCACAAAATAAGTATAAAATAAGTGTAAATCATATGACTTGCATCATTTTATATTGGAAAACCTCTAACCTATAAAATAACAAGATAGAGTATTAAAGATTTTCAGGTCACAGATCTCTACAGATGGGCAATATGGATTAAGCAGTGTAATCCATGCTGCCCCCTGCGTTGGCTAGCATATTAATGCTGAAGAAATATGATTGTTTGGATTTATGTTTGTTGTGTTGCAGGATGGTCATAAAGCACTAAAGCAATACCCATAAATGTTCACCTGTGAATAAACAATAAATAACTGGCAATACAGACAGCATTCTAGGAAATGTATTATATTTGTTCTCTCAATACAATGTACTAGATGACATAAACAAGGTCCACATTGATGTCTGACAAAAGATGACTATTTCAGTCAAAAATTGCTATAACAGATTGGAAATCATGTCCTTTCATGTCACCTTATTATCAAAATAATAGATAATTGCTGGTATACTGTATGTCTGGGTGGGAAAAATTAGCAGAAACATAAAACAGCAGAAAATAGACAGAATAAGCCACGCTAACTGGTGTGTTTGCATGAAGATTCATATTCTACAAAAAAAGATAAAGTATTTCAAAGACAGCCATTCTAAACACTTGGGATTTGATACCATTGTTTCTTTGTGTGCTGCATTTTCTTTTTTTTAGTACCAGTTTTCTAACTTTTATTTTAATTAACTTACAAAATCTCTGTTGGTTGTAATCCATCATGGGTTTAAGACCTGAAGAGTGTATTCCTGGCTGTCTGAAATACCTAGAGACACCTACTAGAGGCCTCAGTGCGATTGTTCCTGGGAAAACTGCACAGCAATAGATATTACACAACAATACTGTTGTGTATTGTTATAAAATTCATTATGTTTTCACTTCATTATTTGTACAAGAACAAAAGTCCAATTTTGGCATCCTTAAACATAAACAGAAAGTAAGATACAGCTAAAGATAAGTTATAATGTGTAATTTCCAAAGCAATTAACTATATGTTCAGCCGCCACATTACTGTATAATACTATCCCAGCCCCAAACCACAGGGATTATATTAACCCTATATAAAAAGAAAATGTTTATCTTCTGTACATGACAAGGTACAGTATGTGAAATGTGAAATTACCAGTTTTTCATACAAACTTAATATTCCAGGGTCATTAGGTCTCCTGCTTTAGAAACAAGCACTTAGTGTGAGGCAGGTGAAGTAAACACTGCATGGATTTTCTGGTAGCACTTTACAATAAGGTTGCGATATTAAGGGTTTTTAAATGCTCTATTAATAATGAACTGATGAGGATTAATAATTTATTGAAAATGAACTAAGTATTAATTAAGGATTAACAAAGATGTTCTTAGGCCTGAATTAACTGTGATTTTCAAGCTTTGTAAATGTTTTCTTAAAATGGATCTTACACAAACTCATACTTTATAGAGAGTAAACAACACCTTAACAGTTTTTTTTTATTAAACATGAATTCTATGCTCTGTAGAAGAGCAACACAAGCTGTCTCTGGTGCACTTAAGTGCCCTTATACAGTAGAACACCCTTTGAAGAGATCCACAGCTTACCCATCTACAAGATCACAATTGAAGGTATACTACTGTAGATACTGTATTTATGGGAAACGTAGATGTGTTGAAGAGAGTGTTTATGCAGCTCTAGGCTGTTGTCTCCTTTCATCCAGGACAGTGGTAGAATTACACTATGTTCTTTTATTAATGTGTTGTTACAGTAGTCTGTCACTTACAGTATAACCATCAACCACATTCAGACTAAACCTTATGAACAACCTTCCTATTTACTAACCCCACATTGGGTTGATATATATTATTAACAGGCATTTGTAAAGGTTTAATAAGACTTGTATACATTCTTTGCAGCACCCCATGTAAAGTGTGAACCTATTCATGCTTATTAATGCAAAATCATGTTGAAATAAAACATTTATAGACATTAGTAAAGCCTTTGTATTAAATGTGCCAATAATACAGACAAGATACAGTATCTGTCATGGGAGCTGGTCCAGGACCTCGTGAAGTTTAGTTCAGGACCCTATGCAGACGATATAATCCGGAAGTAAGTGGAGAAGGACAACAGGGAAGAGACGTAGAGGATCAGGACGGGTTGACAGACAGGGGGTCGTGACAGTGGTGATCCTGTGCTTGTGAGGCGTGGCATAGGCACACAAATCCAGGCAGTCCAAGGGGGAAATCCAGGGTGCAGTCCAGAGTCCAGGAACTGGGGGATCCATCCAAGACAAGACAAACGAGGTTAAAATGCAGAACGGGATCCGGAACAGGAATAAGGAATAAAACTACGGTAACGAGGCCAGGTGCTCCAAGCCCCGGACTCAGATTGTCAGGAAACCGTGATGAAGCCTATGCTATCCTATGCGTCAGGTCTCTCCTGGACCTGCTGGTAGGTGGGCTTCCCGGAGTCCTTCTCTCAATGCTGAGCCAGGAAGATCAGGAGCATGCTAAGATTGAATATTGGCAGACTAAACAGGGGCAGGTGCATGCAAATCATGTGGTTAAAGTATTTCTGCAGTATCTGAATGAAACAATTTTATGTTTTACAGAATTATAAATAAAATTTAGGTTGACTTTGAGGCATGGCCACAAAGTAATGACTACTGTAGAAAAAATAGTAAATACATAAAATCAAGTAGGAACAGGCAAAGGTTTATTCCATGCTGAAAAGTAGAGGAAAGAGAAACAACACTTTGGCTGTGGAGCCTTCTTCGGGTTTAAATAAAATAAAGATATGCATATCATCGCTCTGTGACTACACTTAGTCTATTACCTCAACCAAAATGATCAATAGCAAAGACTGCACAGCAGAATCAGGTTTGGCATAATGAGTGACGTATTTGTAAGGATAGTTAATGACTATCGTATTGTTTCTTCAAATCATGAAATAATCTACCCAGGGGTCCATTTTGATGTTTATTTCTAAGCCAATGTCAATGTGGCCAAAGCCACTTTATCAAATCCAAGACTCCTAAAACAGCATCTCTGTCCTATTTCCTCTCAGTCTCCACACATGTTCCTTGTACAGTATGTATGCAATACTCTCTCAATACAGTATATTGTGTGCGAGCACTTGTGCAAGGATTAACAAAGGTTCTTCTGTGATTGACAGCAAGACTGTCTAGCACTCCCCTGTCTAGTATTCGCCACTTATCTGTGATTATGCTAGTTTGTGGTCGCACATAATGAACAATGAGGGGTATCAGATGTCTTCGTGACCTTTTCTCCACTAGATGCAGGACTGGCTTCTATTTTTCAGCCTTCACCCCAGCATTCCAAAAACGATTTTTTTCCTTTGCCGTGTTGCAGAAAAACTCCCCCTTTCGATACTGACAGAAAAAAGAAACAGGTTACTTTAAACATGATCAAATACAGTACTATGATATAACAAGAACATATAACAAAAGCGGAGATTTGCTCTAAATTTCTACCTTCATTTTATTAAAGAATCATTCTAGTGATTCTTTTGTGTGAAATGGGTCAATCTGTAAAGTGTGTTTTTGTATTATTGCAAAATCTGCTCTCATGAAATATTTTGTAATATTGTTAGACATATAAGAACTTTATAGTTTTGTCTAAATGGTGTTCCAATTATCTGCAAATATTTTTTCCAATCATCAGAATACAAAGAGAAAGCTAAAAGAAAATGAAACAATTATGGAATGCCATAAATATCACAGAATGTACCTTTTATTTGTGTCTGAAATTGCTCTAATCAATTACTACAAACTCCCTTCTGCCACGCCAGACCTTCTTGGACATTTTTGACAACGGCCTGCTGCTCGAGGCTATGCCATCCTGAATCATGTCTATCTGACAAAGATGAAATCCTTGTGCAAATCTAATTCAAGAGTCAGTGGGGGAAATCAATATATTTGTTGATTTAAGCTGCTTACTCTTTAGTTTTAGGGAATTGGTTTAAGATTTAATTGCAAAATATTTAACACTTGAATTGTTTTTCCTCTTGATTTTATGTACGGGACTTTGAAAAGGATGGCAAAATACATAAATATTACTGGATAACAGACAGTTTACAAAACCTGTGAATCTTACCTGTGTAAAAATTTTATCCACTGAAACAGTGAGAGTTTTGATTTCGATCCATGTCTCTGACTTCACACAGGTTCTTTCGCGGTGCTGTGAACGTTGACAAACCCTTGATAGCAAAAAGGGAGGATAAATAAACACCTTAACCCTATAGAACATAACATTAAAATATATAAAGCAATACGTTACTTCACGATGTTATTAAATTCATATAACAAAGTCAGAACTCGACAACGAGTAAGGGTACTACTGCGCTTACCAGGCATATGCTGTACATCAGTTTTCATCCTCCTGTCCTTCAAATGCCTATTGTGTTGGCAAAGTTGGCACTTAATTTTGCTTTTTAAAATATGTCTCCATTGAAGCCACCGTATCAAAGTCAAAGTTCTTTCTTTGTTGGGCTGCCACTTATCTTTTTAAGTAATTTCATCTGCAAGATGTGATATTGCCTAAAAGAAAACAAAATACAAAGAAACCATCAATAAAACACCACCAAGTTAAAAACACCAAGTTATTGTTTTCGTTTACTTGACAATTTCTTGTACATATCAATACAGTAACAAGATATATGCAAGAGGATGAAAAACAAGTTTTTCTTACATCTATATTAGTGTTTATTTTATTGATCTATCAATTATAGTTACAGTTAATAGCTTTTTCAGGGTACTACAAGTAAATAACTATCAAATGCCCACATCAAAACCTTTATTGACAGAGAATGGAATATAATTAAATTTTAATCCAAGTTACAGTAGAAACTTGTAGTATCCTTTTGTATATCGACTAAGTATATAGACTAAAAAGAGCCACATTTTTCCATTATTGTTATTCATAAATTTTACAAAATATAAATAAGCAATATAAATATATAAACTTACTCAGATACGGTGGACAACTGAGTCGTCTCTGGTCAAATTCTCTCTGTAGCACAATTCCAAAATCTGACGTTTCGTGGTCATAATCTTCACGTGGTGTTTTTATCACAGAATTTGTGTGAAATTCCCACAATGATAAATGTCCTGCTTACAACTGCACAAGTGGTAAAATATTGTTACCCATCCATATTACAATTAAAAGACACCTGTAATGTTTATTAATATTGTAGCACTCTCGGGTTCATGTGGTATGCACCCTCACCGCTGCTACCTCAGGTCGGCCCCCCACCGCTGGGGACTCAAACCCAGGCCTCCAGCATCACTCAACAGGGATCCAGCCAGCCGAGCTAAAGGGAGATCTCCCTTCAGCCTGGTGGCTGAGGTCCCTGCTATTCACAGGAAAGGGCGGTGACGTCACTGTGCTGGCAAGCCGGCTCGAACAACCTGTAATGTCGGCCGTATGCATTACAATATAGTATATATAAATAATAATTGTTAACAAGGATCTAATTTTCCCATATAAAATCTTAATAACTGTTTTACTAATTGACAAATGGAATTGTTATTCACATGCATCGGGGGAATAATTACAGCGCTCATAGATTGGGTAAAGGTCAAGGTTCAAGAACATGTCTCTGAAAAAACTGAGATCAATTCCCTGCAAGCATCAGTTTGCCAGAAAGGGGGGATGGAAAATTCACCACACGCAACTCCCAGTTTAGCGGGTAGTAAATAAAGCCATTTTTGGATGTATGTGAAGTTATAAAGCATTGTTAGAGATATAGCCCAATGCTATTTGGCACTTGTAATGGCAATTGTTTTTGTAGTGACAAACTAGACCCTGTGAATCACTGATGAGGGCAAGACCAAAAATACCTCTTTAATAAAGTTGTGTAAGACATACTGCATGTAAACAATGTGTAATTGCATTGTAAAGTCTGTTTCAATAAACGCATCAAAATTTAGATTTAATTTGAATTTCAATCAGCATTTGTCTTTTGTATATTTATTATGTTTAATATTTTTAATATCTTTAAATAACATCTGTTGCTTTTCACAGCAAGAAAAAGAATGTCAGTTTTTTCAACTGTCATCTTTAACAGAAGATGAAGACACATCAAGTTCTTCGCTATCATCTGAATCCTCTTCAAATTCTTCTCACAAGAAAAAGAGAATTAGGAAGAAGAGTTAAGTTCATAGAGGTAATAAGAGAGGTAAATATTAAGGTGACTGCTGTATACAGTATGTAAAAATTAGTTTGTTTTATACATGACATTTTTTTACTAATTGGACAGTGTAAGTGTCATTTCTCTTGGGAAGGAAATTGAAAGATTGATCAGCATGTGGAGGTGGCAGCTTATTATTTTGCACTGAAATGGCAATACTTCAGTTGAACCCTCAAGTTGGACACCAAACCTGTCTGAAGATACTGTATCTTGGGCTCCCAATCTTCAAACAGAACGGCTTACACAATGAAACAGAACAGACAGGAGCTTTGCTGGCTAATGTGTGCTTTTCTATTTTTTCTTCTCATTATATTTTACTTTGTTTGCTATATTTGTGTTTTTTTTTCCATTTATGGTGGATTACAAAACACCAGTAGCCATTTTATTAGGAATCATTCAAAAACCTTAACTAGAACCACTAGAGGGACTTTCTGGTTTCTGCAGCACCTGTTACGGGATTATTCTGTCAGTGCCTGTAACACAGTCTTCAATTAAAACAGTAAAATAAAATTATTAACAGTAAAATTATTTTTAAATAAGTGATTTCAGGATCATTTTGAATATGAGTGAAAGTTATGGTTACAGTAACAGTGTTGCCTCTGAGAACCAGTCATGACAAAAACTTAGATATAATACCTCACATTCCAACTTTGTGTTGCAGTAAAGGCTCCTTCCAGTGTTGTGCTACGATACAAGAACGTGCTGAAATTATTCAGAAGAAAGGGGACCATGAAGAAAGCATTTCAGAGAATGAATGTGGACAGGAACACAATTGTTTCAACAGCTGCCATTGCAGAACTAGCAATTAGTGCACCTGAGAAATACAATGAGGTTTTACTTTATACTTGAAGGACAAAGCTGCTTGATTTTGCAAAGCTCTGTTAAACAGCAATAGATAGTGAAATAAAATCCAAAATTGGGGAAAAAATGAAAATGGAAGCAAGTTGCTCCCTCTGAAGAAGAACACTTGCGTTAAGTGTTGAATTAGGTCAAGTTAAAGTTGTTTAACTGCATTTAAATAAGTCTTTTACACTTTTAATTTATCATGTTATTGTCTTTCATTATGTATGTATTTCATTATTTTTCATTTTATGCCACTTCTGAGATCTGTACACAAATAACCTGTACATTGCCTGCAACAAAAGGAAACCTGAAGCAAGTTTTTCATGTCTTTGGAATTTTTTAGCTCATCTTATCTATAGGAAGATATACATGAAAAGTATTTTTCTAATCTTTCTATTTTTGTAGTTGCTAACCAACTTATTTAATTTATCATTTTTTTTTATATTAATAGAAATGTTTACTTTGTTACCATGCCTCAGTGTTGTCGTTGAAAATATAGGGTATTTGTTCAATTTAATTTCTGTCTAAAATACAAATATTTTTCATTAAGATAGTGTTAATTTACTTTGTCCAAGAATTCTGTTTTTGTACTTGTATTTGCGAAATATTTTTAGAAGTAATACAGTGGTTACAATTATTGTCATTAAAAGAATCTTGTTTTGAAATGTGATCTGTATTATTGGCCCATTTAATGTGTGGTTTACAACGGCATTATTAATGTCTATTAAAAGTTTACTGCAACATGATTTTGCATTAATAAATATGAATAGGTTCACACTTTACATGAGCTGCTGCAAAGAATGTATGAAAGGCTTATAACGCCTTTAAAAATACCTGTTAATAATATATATCAACCCAATGTGGGGGTAGTAAATAGGACTGTAACAGCACATTCATAAAAGAACATATTGAAATTCTACCACTGTCCTTGATGAAAGGAGTCAACAGCCTGGAACTGCATACACACTCTCTTTAACACATCTATGTTTGTAATAAGAAGAATACACAAGATAAAACACAATTATAATATGTACTGTAGAGGAGACCATGGATGGTGGTACTAAGAAAAGCAGAGGGGTGAAGAATGGAACCGGTTAAGTAAAGGCTTTTCTAAAGAGGAGGGTTTTGAGTCTGGATTTGAAGGAGTTTAGAGAAGGTGACTCTCTGATATCCTTGGGGAGAGAGTTCCAGAGCTTGGGGGCATATCAGGAGAAGGCCCTGTCACCCATACTGTACAATGTAGATGGGCTTGGGGGACAGTAGGGAGAGCAGAATTAGAGTGAAGGTTGCAAGGTGGGGAGTAGGGCGATAATAGTTCAAACAGGTACTGAGGTGTCAAGTTATGCAGAGCCTTATAGGTGAGCATGAGGATTTTAAAGTCTACATGGAATGTGACCGGAAGCCAGTGCAAGGACTCCAGGATAGGAGTAATGTGATAATTTCCACTAGACCTGGTCAGGATTCTGGCTGCTGAATTTTGGACATACTGCAGTTTGTTCAAATTACATTTAGATACCCCAGTGAGTAGAGCATTACAGTAGTCAATTCGAGAGAACACAAATGTGTTGATCAGCTTTTCAGCCACAGTTAGTGATAGCATAGGGCGTAGTCTGGCGATATTTCTAAGGTGAAAAAAATATGTTTTGAAAGTATGCTGCACATGTGGGTCGAATGTTAAGTCAGAATCGAATGTAACCCCAAGGTTTTTAAATTTAGATTGAAGCTCAAGTACAGAGCCATCTACAGATAGGGTTACAGGACTGGCTTTACGAAGTTAATGCGGGGTGCCAATAAGCATGACTTAAATCTTGTCTCAGTTAAGATGAAGGAAGTTTTGAGTCATCCAAATTTTTATGTCAGAGATGCAATTAGATAGAATAGAGACAGCCACATCAGTGTCACATTTGGTATGGATGTATATTTGAGTATCGTCAGCGTAGAATGAAAGCTAAGGCCTGTAACGAACAGTTCTTTCTGGACCCTATGCGGACGACACAATCCGAAGAAGTGGGAAACACTAGGAAAAGGTCATGCAGGGATACAGGGCTGAAAACAGGGGGGCGTGTCCAAAGTGCGCTGGTGCACGGGGAAGGTGTGGCCGAGGCAAACAATCCAGAAGTAATCCATAGAGGGAATCCAAAAACACAAGAATAAGTCCATAGCCAGGTGATCCATCCAAACAAGGAATTAAAACCATGAACCGGGTCGGAACCGGCGGACAGGGAACGGGAACAGAGATTAAAACCTTAACGGGACCAGGCGCTTCCAGGTCCCGGACTCGCACAGTGTGGAAACCAGATGCAGAGCCAGGATGAACATCAGCGCCTGGCTCTTAAGGTGGGCTGGGAAAAGGGGTCAGGTGCACAGAATTAAGTCTAAAGTGAAAGGGCTGGAGCACCCTTAAGGAGGGGGGACTATAATCGTGACAAGGCCATGTGATCTTAAAAGCTGACCAAGTGGAAATACGTAAATACTGAAGAGCAGAGGAACACCAGACTTAACAAGACCAATTTCAGACCTGTACCCATTAAGAGAGACAAAGTGACAGCGATCATTGAGGTAAGATTTGAACCATTTGAGAGGAGTGTCAGAAGCTCCAAACACAGTCTCAAGACGAGAAAGTAAGATGTTATGGTCAACAGTGTCAAAAGCAGCACTGAGATGAAGAAGGATGAGTATAGAAAGAGAAACAGAATCAGAAGTTATTAGAAGATCGTTAATGACTTTGACCAGGGCAGTTTCTGTGCTGTGAAGTTGACGGAAGCCAGATTGGAGGGGCTCGAAAAGGTTGTTTGTCATGAGGTGGTTATGTAACTGAAGTGTGACAGCATGTTCTAGAATTTTTGCAAGAAAGGGAAAGTTGGAGATGGGGCAAAAAATTGTTAAGATTGTCGAGAGCCATGTTAGGCTTTTTTGGCACCGGGGTCATGGCAGCGGTTTTGAGGACCGTTGGTACAATGCCAGTGCTCATGGATTCATGTATAATATTGAGGACAATGGGACAGAGAGAAGAGAAACAGGACTGAAATAAAGTGGTGGGAATGGGATCTAAAATAGATGTGGTGGGTTTCATGCATGTAACTAGTTTATTGAGGGATGCTGAGTCAAGAAGAGAGAAGCTGGAGAGAAGGTAACCAGAGAAGTTGGATGAGGAGAGAGGAGGTATGGAAATGATATGCATAGTGGAGAGAATGTGATGCCAGATGTTGTCAATCTTAGAACTGAAGAAATCTAAGAATGTGTTGCAAAGTTGCGATGAGGCAGGCAATGTGGTAGGGCAGGTTGGCTTGAGCAGTCTGTTGATGGTGGAGAAAGATGTCTGGGGTTGTTTTGGTGATTTTCAATGATGTGAGAGAAGTAGATGGATCTAGCAGACTCTATAGTAACCTTATATTCAGATAGGTAATCTCTCCAACCATGATAATGTATATTTAGGCCAGAAGGACCCCACTACCCATGCTCAAGTTTGCGAGAGGCTGCCTTCATGGATTGCAGATGGACATTGTACCGGGGGGCAGGGCAAGAGAAGGAGATGGTTAGAGTTTTTAAGTTTTTAAGGTTCGAGGTGTCGAGGGTAGATAAAAGAGCACTGTCAAGTAACTGTATTTTGTCCTTTAGAGGGTCAGAGGAAAAGAAACAAGATAAGGAGGACAGAAATGTGTTCTGGGAACTCAATCTATAGTATAAGTTCTAGTCCCTTGGTTTCTAAGCATCAGAATAATTATATTTTTATCCGACATGGCAATATCCATGTATGCCTGTGTCTGACAACTTGAAAGCAAAATGTTTTCTATTTTTTAAATTCTGTCTCATACATAGTACAAGCTGTATAATTTCCTTCCCTTTAGTTTGAAATCATCTTTGATCATGATTGAGATATTCATCCATTTATCAATTTTCTGACTGTTTTATCCATCACAAGTTTGCCTATTCTTGCAAGCAACACGTGCAAGGAGGGATACATGCTGGATGGGACACAAGTCCATCTCAGGGCACACATAGACACAAACATTCTCACCAGGGCTAATTTTCCCAGAATCCAATTAACCTGCAATTATTCTTTATGCTGTGGGGGGAAACCTGAGCACTCAAAAGAAACCCAAGTAAACAAAAGGAGCACATACTGTACAAAGTCCATGCAGAGAGGGAATTGATACCAGCATCCCACCACTGCAAAGCAGAAATGCTAACCACTACACCACCATACCACCCTTGGTTGAGATATTAATGTTCTTTATCCTGGACAAATGCTTAATGTAGCTCCAGCCTTCTCAACAGAAAGGCATGGTATTGAAGCTATTAAGATGGAAGACTAAAGTGCCACACCCAAATCAGCCTAGCTGATAATGGGCAAGCAGTCCTTAATTGAAGTCATGTAAAAAAGCCTTCTGTGGACTCCAAATCAGTTACCAAATCAGTGTCAGTGCTGGATAGCTAAATAATTCAGAATGATACAGTACCTGTAATGGCAGTATAGCAGAGGGGGTTATGTGGCTTATTGATCTAAAATCTAAAGATTTTTACTTGTGTTTTGTGAGCAGCATATATTGAATGATAAGTTTAACAACATATATTAATTTTTCTCTCTGGATAATTCTATGTTTAAGAAATATTCAATTTCTATTATTTGTGTATATATATTCTGACTTTTAGATTTAACAACAGAAGCAGACAGTTATAATTTGCAGAACTTTTATGTACTGCAAATCAACATGGTAGATATTTAACAACAGAAATACAGATGCAGTTACTCAGAAAGAACACATTACAACACATTACAAGATAACAGCCAACACCTTTATATTTTTTCAAAATCCGTCCTTCGGATGAGATACAAAACCAAGGTCTTGATTGTCTGTGGTCATTAGGTCATTAAAAATCCCAGGGCATTTCTCGAGTAGGGGTGTAACCCCGGCGTCCTGGCCAAATTTCCCATTGGCCCTTACTAATCATGGCCTCATAATAATCCCCATCTATTAATTGGCTTCAGCAGTCTGTTCTCCTCCTCACTAATAGCTGATGTGTGGTGAGCGTTCTGGCGCACTATGACTGCCATCTCATCATTCTAGTAGATGCTGCATATTGGTGATGGTGCAGGGGAGTCCCCATTACCTGTTAAGCACTTGGAGTGGAGTTTCCAGAAAAGCACTATACTGTATAAGTGTAAGCAATTATTATAATTAGTAAATAATCTGATGCAGGACTGCACTACTCTTTAAATCTGACAGGTGGAGCATAGATTCATTAACATGCCTTATGTCTAACATACAGTTAATCTTATTTTAATAATAACAATGATATGTGTATTAACCCATTAGTGCTTTTCTGTACTTGTCATACTGTGCAGTAACACTAACAGAATTATGGAACAAGTAATAGGTTTATTCCATGCTGAAAGGAGAAGAAAGAAAACACAACGTTTCAGCCGTGGACCCTTCTTCAGGTGTGAGAAAGACAGGGAAGACAGCAAAAATAAAATAGCATAGGAGAACAAAAGCTGGGAGAGTGGAGGAGGCGGGAGAGGGGAGATGCAGAGAAGACACTCAGGTGGTGCGAATTAGAGAGAGGGGAAGAGAGGTGTGAACCAAGTTTCAGGATAATTTTTGTTTCTGATGTCCTTCTGCTATGGGAGTTAACAAATCCTACTTTGAGAGTGCAGAGGGAGAGATTAGTATCATCATGGCCTTATGAGGTGAAATGAGAAAAGTACCCACCTGAACTACTAATAGAATTATTACTTTTTTCATTAAAAAAGTAAAAAAATAGTAGAATTTGTACATAAATAGTAATTAGAAAACAATTTTATGTGAGGTTTTGATTTCAAAATATATAATGTACAGTTTGTAGTAAAATATATTGCATTAACACGTATCTTATTTAAAAGCAAACAAAAAAATACAGATTAGTAGTGACTTAAATGACTTATGGTTGCATATTGTACAGTAAATTGCTAAATACCTGTATATTGCAAGTCTCCACTATATAAAGGCCAAAACTTGTTACAGGCAAAACTTGTTACAGTATGATATGAACTTGCCTGCTATGTGGAAATATCAATATTAAGTGTAAATAATTGCATTTAGATGAAGGCAGTCTGCAAGAATAGCTCTATTTGATGTATGGATATCTGTAGATATTTCTTTAACTTGGTTACTTTCCTTACTTAGTTTAACATTACTTGCCTTGATCTAAATAAAACTGTATCATGTTGTAGTACCTGTGTAGGATGTCACAAATGTAGTTTACAGTATGTGTCAATGAACTGTAGTTGTCACACGTGCCTAATTAAGAATTACATTTTGTGCCTAGTGAGGCAGACACTTTCTGTTCCCTTTAAAAAATAAACTTATTTAATTCATGCAAAATTAATAAATCCTACTCACAGAATCCAAATGTATGGTAAATATTTGTGTTTTTCTTTGTCCCCTCATGGTATAGCTAGGAGTCAAAAGCCAGGCGCCCTAGTGGGACCTGCAGAACAGCATGATTAAAAGGAAGATTAGCACATCTGTGTCAAACAGTATGTAATAACGTTCTGGAATATGTAATGTAGTGTTTTGTGTTGTTTAGTTGAGCTAATTTATTATTTATAAATATTTGTCTTCTCTGTGTTTGATTTTATGATTCTTTAAAAAGAGCTGAGAGCAGATAATATAAAGAACACACAACCTATTTCTCACATCTCAATTTGTTACCTAGGCTCAGGCACATTTTATTTAAGCGCTGCCTCCTAAATCTGTAACAGTATAATATGATTGCATAACATTAAGATGGTTTAAAGTAAGTGTTATTCTATGGAAATTAAATCTAATACAGGTATGTTAATTTCAGATTTTAAGAGCTGTGATCAATTCCTTGTTGTTCTATATGGGCCATGTTTAACATATTGTACTGAAATGACCACTTTCACAGGCCCTGTGTCAGTTTGATTGAATGTACAAGTACAGAACTAGTGTAATACATCTACAAGAAGGTCTTCATCACAGAGAACAAAATTATAACGCATTTAAGTCAGGTTTGATAATGTTTGCTGTGCAATGATTATAGTAATCATATTCACCAAGTTCTGATTAATTAAATTACTGAATTTTCCTTGTCCTTCTGAATGTTAACACAGGTGCTTCTGATTAAATCATTGTCTGACTCATATAGAAAATGTGAAGTTTGCTTTCTACTTTGCAAGGTAAGCATAGCTGACAAGTATGAGGGGGAATTAGCAAGGACTAAAATGCAGTGTAAGGCACATTGTGTAACTAAGAGGTAGGCAAAGTTTATGGATTCTGTTATCAGGGAAGTTGTAAAGATGTAGTGATTGTACAAGTGCAGCACATTTTAGTAGATGAGAAGACCTGGAACTTTGAAAGTGAGTAAACTGTACCAAAATTGAAAGTGATAAATAGAGAAAAGCAAGCTTTCCTCGGGTTAGGCTACAGCCCTAACAACTCACCCCCATAACAGTCAGTTCTAGTTTGAGCTACACTGTGCAGATCAGAAGAGAGAGAACTGGCCTACTGTTAAGAAGATGGGGAGTAGGTGATTTGTGATTCAAGCGGTGACCCACAATATTGTTATTGTAGGCCTGTTGTCTAACGTTTTTCATTCCAGCTGAGTTTGCAATGACTGAAATCTCATTATTGGCTTAATTGGATCAGTTTAACACCTTCTCCCATCTCTTCAGTGGCTGTTAAAGAGACCTAGAAATCCTGGGTTATAGACTCCTGGGTTAAAGGGTTACACTGAGGGAAGTATTGCTGGTCCACCTACATTACCATCTTACTTTTAATGGCAATCTTACTTTTAATTTAGTAGATTCTTTTCTTTACAGTCATGAAGCCTATGGGAGTTTGACTGAAGAGGTGAAAGAGCAACAGTGGAACATGGAAAAAACTGAATGGAATTCAAATTGGCTGTTTAGTTGAATGATGTTTGGACTTCTCCAAAATATTGTATTAAAACGTCCTTAAAGCATCTGAGATTTTTTTTCTATTCTTTGCTAGCTTTGTTGCCAGGTTGACCCAAGCCTGTGGAGCAAAGCTACACAGTGAGATCACAGGGCTAAGAGTCATGCCCCTGAGTCTGCCATCAGGTGGTGTACATTCTACAAAGTTTGTAAAGGGGGCTTTGGATACCACTTGATCCTCATGTTTTCTGTTAAAACTGCACATTGTAAACAAAACCACTTCATTCATGTGAAAAATTGAAATACGGGCTCCCACAATGTTAAAACATTAAGATGAAGCTCTTGCACAACACCTTTGTTGTTTGTGCAACAATTAGAGGTTTCTAATTCATGTGAATTACAAAGTCTTCTGTATCAGAGTCTGGAACTAAAACTTGTCGGCGTTCAGTCCAAGTCAGTATTGCATGTACTGCATCAAAAGAGCATAATGTGATTTACAAGATCTGAATGATCTTAAGAGCTCAGAGGACAGAGGATTGCTATGGCGGTGAGCTCCATTACATAAGATAAGTGAAGAGTAATAGAATGTGCATTTAGATCTGAAAACAAGCACTGCTTTACACAAAAGGTGATGAGAGTCTTGAGCAATCCGGGTATCTTATGTTGTTTAAGTATAATGGATAATGTTTCATGAGTACACAAACTAAAATCCTGCAATCTTTAAACTAACAGTAACACAAAGAACGAGGTGAGACTAATAGTATACTGTATATCCATAATTTTTCTTGTGATTGTACTGTACATCCTAGATATCACTTTCATTTACGTCGGTCACTTTGGTTGCTATGTGTATGAAAATGCTTGTTGAGAATGTAGACATAAACTCCAAGAGACATTAATCTCTGTCAGTGAAAACAAGCAACCCAAGCATTAAACTGAGATAACTCTAAAGTAATAAAGCCATGAGATGCCATTTGACTAAAATTACAATGACTATAAAATAGAATAAATGAGATAGCTCAATTACACAAAAGTCCTTTAACATTTTGCAGTTGCTCCTACACAATAACATTTACTTTATGTTGACATTTGTGACAAGGAGTAGATTGATATTTTTTTAAATCTAAAATACATTCTCATTCTGTTCCCTTCTGTGCACTACATGGCAGATATTTGTTCATTCAAACAAAAGAACGAATCTGACATAAATTACTCCATGGATCAAGGATGTGTAAACACGTGTTGCACAATTGCCAGACCAAAAACACTTCCACTGTCATTAGAGAAATAAACAGAACAAGTTACAGAGCAAACAGTCACAATGACAGTTCTACTGTAACATGCTCCAATAGTTCTGAAAACTCCTCTGTAACTGAGCCTGCTACAATCCAATCCCAGAAACTGACATGCTTTAAGGAGTGACAGAATTAGGTCATGTGTAACTATATAGAGTATCAAAGAGAAAAGTAAGCAAGAAAAAAATGGAATTTAAGAATTTAAACTTTTACATATTATATTGTTCTAGTAACAAGTAAAAAACAACATTACAAGGCTGAAGAAATGTTTTTCTTCTGACAGTTTGCACAGTTTATATAAGTTTTATACAGTAACCTAAAATACTTTGTGTTTATCCATTTCCTAATGCTTGTTCCAATTCATGCTTTGTTTTCACAATTGTAAAGATGTAAAAGATAATGAATTGTAATTTCTATAGAGTAAAACTTAATTCATCTGGCCTTCAACATGAAGAATAATTTATTCAGTAAGGATGCAATTTTCTTCTGGTTTGCCACCTTGAATATCTCCTGTCATAAACAGCTTGATATTTAATCTCTTACAGATTCATAAGGGTATACAGCAGAAAGAAAATTAATCACAAACTGAAGATAAACTTTACATTGCTAATTCTGGTAAAGTGCTTTAGTTTGCCTCTTAAGATATTTAAGGCAAGGTTATCAAATTCTAGATCATTGGACAGTAAAACTAGTTTAAGACAAGGCTTGTGAACTAGAAAGATATATGTTCTGAGACTTCTTACAACTGAAAAATGTAAATACAAAGGACTATTCATCCCTCCTGCTGGAGTGTCATCTTTTGATTTTAACTTAATTTTTATGAGACGACTATACCATTATTTCAAAGGAACAAGAAATAGGTTTATTCCATGCTGAAAAAAAGAAGAGAAAAAACAGGTGTCACCTGAAGAAGGCTCCACGGCCGAAACGTTGTGTTTTCTCTCTTCTTTTTTTCAGCATGGAATAAACCTATTACTTGTTCCTTTGCAGCCTACGAATGCTGACGCAGCTACCCACCTGAACTACATTTTTTCAATATACTTATCTAAAAAACAAAGGTAATCTGTTTATTTCTCTTGATGCTTTTCAGGCATTTGTTACTCAGGGTCCTGAGGTTCCAGGAGCCAACATTGTTAACAATTCTTAAATTTTTTTTGACTGCCAAATTTGGTGCTCCCTCTGGTTGCAATACGTCAGCCAGGATATTGTTAGGCAGACTATGTTTATGGTATCTTTTCCAGCCCCATCCTGTTTTGGGTGGTTCATTGTGGAACTTATCAGTCACAGCTACAGTTGCTGGGATGCACTACTTCCTATCAAGTGCATGATGGCCTTCTTGTAGCTGCCTCCTTGGTGCCAGGTCATGTCTAGGAGCTTCGAGCTGCACAGTCACCCAAGGACTTGTGCGTTAAAGATTACAAGTGTTTGTGATTAAAGGATTGGCACGCAAGGATTCCTGGAGGGTGCTTGTGCATGAAGATATTTATGTGAAGTGTCTGTTGTGCTGCAGCTCCAACACAGGGCTTGACCAGGAGCAGAGTCTAGGTCCAAAGGCAAGGCAAAAACCCAGATAACTGGGAGACTCGTCCTGAAACACCAGGACTATTCAGTGGTTCTTCTTCTTAACCATGCATCCAGCTGTTCTTCTCCCTGTTTGAGTTATCAATTCCAATTAGCGTTCACTCAATGTTTGTGTTTTTACTCTAATAACTATTAGCTATTATTCCTCACAATTACTGTACATATTTGTAAAAGAATATGATTATACAGACTTGATCATACAATTAATTGACTACTTCTCTTTAAGTATTTATGAATATTGATCTTGTTATTTTGAATTTATTTACATTCTCTCAGCACAATTTCTAAGCTTTCCTATCGTTCCTTTTTGTCAGTGTTTTTGAGCACTGGAAACAAATCATTCACTACAAATCTAGAAACGTCATTGATTTGAATTGAGTAATCTACCTGAAACCTGAAGCAAAGCAAAGGGTAATGGCTTTTTTGCTTTCTTTCTCTAATGTTTGCTCAACCACTGAATGGGTGGTCACATTAAGGTCAAGATTAATCGTTTTCTCCTTTCAATGTTATCCAGTCCTCTTCATTAGAAGGATATGGCCAGGATTTAAACAAAGACAATCTTTGTAGAATGTCTCAACTTGCATTCCACAGGTCTTAAAATATTACAAAAAATAAAAGAAATGAAGTTCCTAATGAAAGTTTGGGAAGAAGAAAGGATCACAATATTTCTACAAATCACATTAGCCCATTACTTTACGAGTCTGTGTTTTCTGGTCATCAGCCTTCTACCGTTTCATTTCAGAGCTACTGCAGCAGCACTCTTGGGTTACATTGGTTGGGATGGGGAAAGACACCTACTGGTCATATGGGTCATATAGGTCATATGGCTAGTTGCCCCCCCCCCTCCCCCCCTTAAACAAACACTTTAAAGCCAAAGGATATAAACAAACACATTTATTAATACAGTTTGTCTGAAACCTCTGAAGTAGGGCTGTGTCGGTTTTTGGAATCCTAACTGAAATTTAACATGAGCTTTCAGCTTTGTTCATATTCATTTTATATTTGTTAATCTTTTTGAAATGTATAAACTATGGCATCCTAAGTGGATCACCCAGTAAAGGCTGTAAGATTGAAATGTACAAGACTGTACACAAACAAAGGCAAAACAATTGTATTGTAACGCTTACGGCCGACAGGCACTGTGTAAGAGCCGGCGTACCAGAGCAGGTGACGTCACCGCCCTTCCCTGTGATAGCAGGACTACAGCTGCTGGGCTGTAGAGAGATCTCTCTTTGGCTCACCAGGCTGGGTCCCTGCTGAGTGACGCGGGAGTCCCGGGTGGGGGGGCCGACGTAATGCAGCAAGGGCGCCCGCCTGAGCCCCCGTTGCGTTACAGTATGTTTATATAGGTATATAAATGAAATGAAAAAAACAATAATGGATTTTCATTAAAAGATACTCCACATTATAAAAATGAAACAACACAAATTATAGAACAGATAACACACATACTAGTATACAGTAACATAGTAAACAGTACTGTTGTAATCAAAAGAGCTCATGCATTAAATAATGGAATAGTGAGACATATTATTCAGATTTGTAGACCAATTCTGCTAGAACATAGAGATAGACATACTGTATGTTCTTTCTGCTTAGACTGTTATTTTTCATACTTACAAATGGATCCAGAGGAAAGCAGCTTACTGTATTTATCAAAGTTAAAATGAGAGGTAAAACAATGAAATGTGTGTCAACATTGCGCAGAGCTCTAAGCATCAGCTCTTTATATATGAGCTATAGAGCACAGCATTAAACTAATTTGCCTTACTTGAACTTTTTTAATAAGATAGAAGACAATCAACATGTTTCTTGTTTTCCTGGTACACTTAATTAATATGGTTAATAACAAAAAGCAGAAAAGAGAGCAAGCCAGAACAAGCTACAGTATGCAACCAATAGGAGAATGAATAACAGAAAAATGCATTTAGCACAAAAAATAAACAATCCTACAAAATATACAATGATTGGGTTGCTGCTGAGTTAAAAAAAATAATGAATTTTATGATTGTAGATAAAACATTCCTAAAAGAATGCATAATCATAATAATAGACAGATGAAGCCAATACATACTGTAGATTGGTAAAGGCCAAGGGGAACTTTTGTTCGAGGATACTGGGGATAACACCCCTATTCTTTACGAGAAATGCCCTGGGAACGTGAATGACCATGGAGAGTCAAGACCTCGGTTTTACATCTCATCCAAAGAACAGCACCTTTTTAAATTATATATAGTCTCCTTATAATTATATTGCAAAGGAACAAGTAATAGGTTTATTCCATGCTGAAAAAAAGAAGAAAGAGAACACGTTTCGGCCGTGGAGCCTTCTTCAGGTGTCACCTGAACTTATAATTATATTGGTCTGTGTATACCTACACAGACCACGGGATGAGTGCTCTCTACAGGTTCTATTGACACTCTTCCAGCAGCAACTTTAGCTTTCCCGGTCTCCCATCCAGGTATTGGTCAGCCTAACACCCACTTAGCTTCAGTTGGTCGCTACTGTAGTTGTGAGTTGTAGGATACTGCTGCGTTATCTTCTCTTTTGCAGGTCATTTTCATTTGCTAAATTTTGGCAAACAGTCAAAAGGATCAGTCAGCTTGATTTTTTTTTTAGAATCATTACACATCTTTGATTTTTTAATGCAAACTGTTATTATATATTTGTATTCAGTGTGACACATCTTGTGAAGCATGCTTGGCAGGCCAGTGTGTCTCCTTTATCAGTGCAGCTGAAATCATGATGCTTAAAAGTCAGGTCAAGACAGAAAGCTATTGTTAATTTAAAACATTTATAAATTAACAGAACAATGTCAGAATGAGGTAGCCCAAGAAAGGTTTCATTGATAAAAGTAGACAATTAAAAAGTAATATTGGTTAATAAGCTTGCAGGCTACAACTACAGTATAAAAATGCTAAGCTAGATAAACACTTTGATGGCTAGCCTTATTATCTGATTGTGCCTTCTTATAAATAAAATGTCAAGAACTGAGCCCTAGATGATACAACTTTAAAAATTATCACTTATCACTCCAGAATTAATTTCCTGTGATATTGTTTCTCTATGCTAATGATTAAATTATATAAAATATCAGAAGCAAACGCACTTGAAACTGAAAAAAGCTGTTACATTTAATTTTAACCAGAATATTATTTATTGAGTTCTACAAGAAATTCAGATAAAGAATGTGGAGGAGGAGTGGATTAGGTTCCAGTTTGGAAAGTTGTAGCTTCAAAATTCTGGGTGGGCTACTGTCATTGTACTGTACCTTTGAACAAACCCTTCACTCAGATACTTTGCATAAAAGTGTAAGCCAAATAAATGGTCAATAAAGAAAACATAATGGCAATGTAAATTTTGGTTAAATTTGTTAAATCTCCTGTACAATTTTGAGTGGATAAAGGTCTAATTAATATTCATCCTCATAATCCATTGTAACTGCTGCTCTAAACTACTACCCTAAACTGGAAGTTCATCCTTATATCTATCCTACTGAGTCACTTATATATAGAAAATGACAGTTGGCTTTCAGCTAATTTATTGTTCTAATTAATAGACCTGTGGTTTTTCATTCCCCCATGTCTTCATCTTTACCAACCAGATATGATCATGTTCCAGCTGAAATCAATTAAACACCTCTGGCTAAGCACATCATTCTAACAATTATGTTGTACATTTGACATCTGAGATCATATTAACAATGAAATCCAAAATAATAGAATGATTCTCCAGTCAAAATCCTGTTTTAAGTTCAGAATTGTCAGACAATTTATATTACAAAAATCAGGGGCAGGAAATAACTGCTGCTACCAGTGATGCGTTAGCGGGTTATGTAACAAAAAATAAGTCCTGACACCATCTTGCTATGCCACTAAAAACAAAGAATAATAATTTCACCTCCAAAAGTCAGGGATTGCAGAGCGTTAAGCATGTGTTTCTTTATTCTCCAGCATATCCGCATATTATATAAATTTCCAAATGGCAGGCTTAAACAAAAATGTATTAACCATAAATGACACTTAAACAAACACACAGCAAGTGATGCTTACTCTATGAACAGATATTTCCATGTCTGTGAGTTCTAGAGCCCAACTGTATACAGACATAAGAAGCCCAGATGGAACTTTACCCTTATAGTCTAAACATTGGACCTTATTAGGCCAAGAAGAGAACCTGAGTCCTATTGAATATACTGTAACTGGTCCTAACCCAGACTAAGTCTCCTTCTCTAGACAGATCCTCACAAGTAAATGGGGAAGAATATGTATTCTAATAATTCATCACTAAGTCATGGGACATGTTTTTATCCTGAAGATTCTATGGTATGAGAAGAATTTCTTTAAATAAGAAATCTAACTTCTTTATAATATGGCTCAGAGTCTCATACTCTTTGGTGTCCACATTATGTGGACAGATTCTGGTCTCAAATCTGAAAAAACAGGCACTCTCTCACAATACAATACAATCTTGTAGTGATGATAAAGATCATGGATGACAATCTATCCTTCTTTTTTATCATACTGTCTTGCTGTATTTTTCATGTCACCTACTGTAATTCATCTCCATGGAGGCTGGCATAGTGATCTCATAAGGAATGATCATTGTTTCAAACTTTCAGAATGAGGTAACTTTGTTAGGAACTACAAAGTTGTTATGTTGTTGACCTCACTGAAACTCAGCTACACCAACCTCCCAACCACAATAATGTGTTAAATGTGTTAGCTGTGTGTTTTTTTATTTCTCATTTTCTTTATGACTCAGAGGATTTAGATTTACTTGTTGTGTCCAAGAAAATAAATGCAGACAGTAAACAAGCTTTTAAATTCCTTGTGTATCGGTCCAAGTATCTTTACAAATTTATTTCACTATTAGAAGCAGTGCTGAGTGGTGATAGGGCTGTAGACACATAAAAGTAAAGTGGTGGGTATCCCACGTGACACACTGCCTTTTTAACCTTGATCAAGGTGCTTCACCAAAACATTCTGCCAAAACATTCTGCATACTTTTGCAGCCATTTACCCATATGTGTAAATGGCTGCAAATGTAAGCCGCTTTCCATCAGCCGAAAAATTAGGAACTACCAATAGCAACTATGATAGGTGATATTTAAAGCAGAACGTGTAAAGGACCACGGACTTTGTCTCGAATAAGGTAGCATCTATTTATACCCATTTTCAATAATCTGGTGTGGTCTACATTATTTTCCCTCACAACATCTTTTGCTCTTTGACAGACAGCAGAAGGTATATGTACTTTCACATTCTTACAGAACATTCTTTAATATTCTTACAACCATTTGAATCATAGTTCAATGCTCATTATTTTACACTGTGCTCAACTGAACTGTACAGAAATCCACCCCCTTTACAAACATGATAAAGTATGGAGAAGCATGTTGTAAAACAACAAAGTAGAGCAAATTTACATAAGAACAGCTATAAATAAGATGAAGCCATTTGCCCTTCTAGCCCATTGTACAAAATAAATGGCATGTGCATGATAGTTCAATGCTATCAATGCATTACGTAGACACAAAGTTGTACCCTTAAATAGCATTTGGTATATTTAATAATTGATAATTATTTATTATCCTTGATACTTGAAGTGTGATTACACTATTAGATTACAATGAAAATTTAAAACAGTATAATGCCAAGAAATGGATTAAACGTCCTGACATAGTTTCTGTCCATTATATCCTGAATGCGTTATTGTGTTGCTTTCTTCTCAGAAGAGAATAAAAGGAAACAAAAGTTAACTCTGCATGCTGAAAATTGTATTGTACTGTAATTTTCTGCTTCTTAATTAGTTTCATATGTATTTCAAGGAGGGATGGTCTACTTCCAGCAGCCATATCACCCTGCAACTCACAACTGGCAACCCACTGAAGCTAAGCAGGTGTGAGCCTGGTCAGTACCTGGATGGGAGACCTCCTGGGAAAAACTAAGGTTGCTGCTGGAAGAGGTGTTAGTGGGGCCAGCGGGGGGTGCTCACCCTGCGGTCCATGTGGGTCCTAATGCCCCAGTATAGTGACGGGGACACTATACTGTAAACAGGCGCCGTCCTTCGGATGAGACGTAAAACCGAGGTCCTGACTCTCTGTGGTCATTAAAAATCCCAGGGCGCTTCTCGAAAAGAGTAGGGGTGTAACCCCGGTGTCCTGGCCAAATTTCCAATTGGCCCTTACTAATCATGGCCTCCTAATAATCCCCCTCTATGAATTGGCTACATTACTCTGCTCTCCTCCCCACTGATAGCTGATGTGTGGTGAGCGTTCTGGCGCACTATGGCTGCCGTCGCATCATCCAGGTGGATGCTGCGCATTGGTGGTGGTGGAGGGGAGTCCCCATTACCTGTAAAGCGCTTTGAGTGGAGTGTCCAGAAAAGCGCTATATAAGTGTAAGCAATTATTATTATTATTATTATTACTTAAACCATTTCCTTTTTCTAAATTAAATGTTTGAATTTGTCAAGCTATCATATTTTGTAGTTTTTTTTTTATTCCATTGAGCTGTTTTGGAATAGTCTGGCAATTATTAAAATAAAAATGCATGTTCTGTTATATTATATGGTTCACCACATCAACTGATTGAAAGTATGAATAAGAGCTTTGACCACATGACTCACTCAAAACAGTAGTTTTACAGCAAACTGTATTCAAGTGTGTCTTACTCCACTGAAACATGAGTATAGCTTTTATCTGCAACAGAATTCTAAAATAAAAATTCTCTAATAAATTGTTAAAAGAAAAACTGCTGTGTGTTTTCATATTAATTTGATTTGTCTGGTAAACAATTCGAAGTACAGTCTTTGAAATGTATTTAAAAACAAATATAAACACTGATTTACTGATTTAAATTATTACTTTCCACTCTTTTTACAATTCAAGCACCAGTTTCATGCATTTCAAATACCTAACAAAAATGGTATCTTGTATTGCTCTTGTATTAGGTAAGAAGGTGTTGCTTAACTATCTGCGTAACTACAAAAAAAAGACCATAGTGCAACATGGGAAAAAGTTTATTGCATGTAATCAGAGGTTAGCAGTGTTTAATAGATATAAGATTAATAACAAGGACATACTATTTCAGGTGGGTAGCTGCATCAGCATGCGTAGGCTGCAAAGGACCAAGTAATAGGTTTATACCATGCTGAAAAAAAGAAGAAAGAAAACACAGCGTTTTGGCCGTGAAGCCCTATTACTTGTTCCTTAGTTATAATATGCAGACTATGTACCTACATAAATTCAAAATTAAAACTTAACATAGCAGTTTTAGATGAGTTTTGGATGGCATGGTGGCATAGTGTTTAACATTTTTGCCTCGCAGCTTTTGGGGCCCTGGGTTCAATTCTAGACCTACTGTAGGGTTCCCTGTTTTTACTCTCTGTGTTCACATGGGTTTCGTCTTGTTGTTCTGGTTTCCTCCTTCAATTCAAAAACATCCTGGCAGGTTAATTGGCTATGGGGAAAAATTGTTCATGTCCCTGGTCATCTGTGTGTCTGCCCTGTGATGGACTGGCATCCTGTCCAGGGTGTACCCTGCTTTGTTCCGGTTAATTGCCAAGATAAGATTCGGCTCCCACGCAAGCCTGAATTGAAATAAGAGGATAGAAGATGGAAAATGGATGAGTGCTTCGATATTTAACTAGCTCAAAAAGTACTCAGAAGAAAGATTATGATACATTCTCAATGCACTACCCTAAACTGACTGTTTAATATTACAAGAACATACTGTTGTATAGGTTATAATTTCAATTTGTAAGAAAAGGAAAAAAACATAGAACATTTTTTAAAATATAACACAAAGTAATTAAATTGTTTATGTACTGTATGTTGCTAAAATACTGAAGGCAAGCAGTATTCATGGGCATATGCTTCTGTGGACACCCCCAAATGGATCATGATTATTGATGTTTGTATCCTGTTGGTATATACATGTACATGACATATACTGTACAACTATTTCCCTGCTGGGATTCAAACCCTGGCAATCTCTATAGAAACTCCCAGAAAGTGGTGAGTCCACTGTGCCGGGAGGCTGATAAAGAACGTTGAATCATGTTGCATTAAGAACTACTGTATAGGTGTTTCAAAAAGGATTATATAATGTGTATTTGTATGACTTTAGTTGAGCCAAAAGTGTATTGGGCTACACTGAAAGTTTGCCTTCATTTAGGCTTATTGAAACAGGTGATTATTATATAATGTATATATAACATAATGAACAAACACCACCTGAACTGTTAGATAGGCTATCATATTATTTAATTTTAATATAGTTAATATTATGTGGCCTATGAACATGTGCTATGTGGCCTTTAAATAAAGGAAACTGTGATATTAATTGGTGTTATTAATAAACTTTCATGTATTTTAGGCTTTTCATTTCACTAATTTCTCAATTATTTGTAAAATAACATTTTATCAGATGCAGCATACCTTCCTACAATTCCCTTGTTACAACACATACAGTTTTTTAAAGGAAGCAGAAAAACATTTGGCCACAACGAGTAATAGGTAGCACCTCCTGTTCCATACCATATATCAGGAAATGTTTCCTTGAAACAACAGCCATTTTTTGCAATTCATTTTTACTGTCAGGGCTGCAGCACAAATTAGTTTAGAATGTGAACATTTACTTCCAGCTCTGATTTATAAATCATCCACATTTAAGCCCTGCCTTCCTTTAATAGCTTTAGTAAAAACACTAATATAATTGAAATATTCCAATTCAATGGTCATCGTCAAATGTCAGCATATCCAGTATGGTCTGTTAAAAGAAAGATGGGGACACCACCTGGGACTTTTATATCAAAGGACATTTTCAACATCTCCATAAACTAGCTTGTGTAGAAATAATTAATTTTTGTTTTGCTTCTCCCCAGTGTTGGACTGCAATGCTGCACCCTCACTTTTAAGCCTGTCTGCTTCTGTTTTCTCTGCATCTCCATATAATAGGAGGTGAACCTCATCTTTCTCTCTCTGTCACCTCATGTTCTGCTACAGAAGATTGCTGTCACTCTCCCCTCTCTGCTCCCTGGTTCTTTCTCCCTCTCTCCTAGTGACTAGCACACCCATTGTAATAATAAATAATAAACTCCCCTTTTGTTGGAAATTAATCCTTCTCAGGATTGTAAGGGACACTTACCACTCTGAAAAACTCTTTATTCCTAACCCAGGTCAATGAGTCTGTGAACCAAATGGCAAGCTCCTCCTTATTCTTGTATTATCTCTAAGTGGTTACTGGCAGGAAGAGTTAACTCCCCGAGTTCCAATGTAGTTGCAGTGCCTTGTGCACCTGGTATATGGCAGTTCTTTTGACAGTGTGTTCCATGCTCTCAGCCTGGTCCTGGATGGAATAAACACCACAGGCCTGAAGCTGCATTTAGGGAAATGCCACCTTATGCAGTGACAGATCCCATTCCGGGACCACTACAGTACATCAGTGGAGATGGAGTAGCCACTGAGAAGTACAATGTTAGCACTGTGTGGAATTGGTTAACACCTTGCAACTTAAGACAACTGACTGTCTCTTGGACTGGCATCATAAAGATGCAGCCAATCAAAACGTAGTACTGCATCAGCGCCATGGGGTGTGTGATTCACTGGCCAAAGACGATTGGTAGGTTGCACTTGTGGTGCGTTAGATGTTGCTTCACTGGCTTCCCTACTGTTTGTAATCTTTAAAACCACATAATATGGAATATAAATTTGGAATTTTGTAACTAAAGGGAAATTTTGGTAACTGACAATAAAAGTAACAGAAGCATAACATCCCTGAACACCATAAATGACTAATTTATTAATATAAATATATTAAACATACTGTATATAGCTGGTAGTGGTAGTTAAAAATAAAAAAATAAGTACACAACAGTATTCCACCTTCTTCGTAAACATTTTCTGCATCAAAGTTTTTAACTCAGTCACTTCTTGTTTTGACATGTTCATTCTAACTATATAAATTTTATACCCTTTATAAAACTCTATAATGTTTTAACCTTTTCTATGTAGACTTGCTGTTGTTGTAAAAAAAGTTTTACTTTTTTTATTCAACTTAATACAGAATATTAATATGGAATCGTGTAACTAAAGAAATTTTGGCAGCTGAATATAAATATAGTTTCTTGATTATTAATTATTCTTTACACTTAAAAATAACTTAAATGCCATCCCATGGACAGACTGAAAAAGCATTTTGGAGGTGTTAACTATTCAGTCATTGCAAAGGCTGCAGCGTTGTAGAGATGAGTGCTTTTCAAAATAATGCTAGGCTATGAACTGCAAATGCCACAAGGAAAAAAAATAAAACAATAAAACTTTATATAATCATAACTGTAACAAATTATGTCAAGTATCACTCCCTTTTACTCTGTGTCTCCTCAAATGGGTAGTTGAAACACTATTCAAAATAAATTCTATAATTGTAAAATAGAGTTGAGAGTTAACCGGAACTTGAAAGCAGGCATTTCTGGGTGTCATGCAAAAGAATGCTTAAAAAATGTGTTGGAGCGCGCCATGTACATTACAGTATACTGCATTATTTGTCGTACATTCCGAATGACTGGATCTGTACTACTGTAATTTTGTGGATGTCTCGGCCACCATTGCCACCCTGCTTAAAGAGCTCATTAGAAAAGGAGTGGAGTCTGAACAGAAGGAGATGTGTTGGGAGGCCTTCAAAGCTCTCAAACGGGAGAGCTGTGTGACACCCCAGTCCTAAACAAGCCAGATCCCAAGCTGCCGTTTGTTCTCAACACCCATGCCGTCACCGAGGCACTGGGAATCTTCTCTCTCTCTGCACACAGGATTAGGAAGAGAGAGAGATTTACATATTACAGCTGGCCCCTGTCACCAGGAGAGTGCAACTACTGCATTTTCCATCGAGAGCTGCTGGCAGTTGTGGATATAGTTGAGCACTTCTGATACCATGTCTCCAGGCTTCCATTAACACTGTGCACTGGCCACACCATTCTCTGATGGCTTGTCTCTTTCAAGGAACCTGAAGGCTAGACTTGCCACAATACATACTAATTAATTAATAATTTCTTACACTTATATAGTGCTTTTCTGGACACTCCACTCAAAGCGCTTTACAGGTAATGGGGACTACCCTCCACCACCACCAATGTGCAGCATCCACCTGGATGATGCGACGGCAGCCATAGTGCACCAGAACGCTCACCACACATCAGCTATTAGTGAGGAGGAGAGCAGAGTAATGAAGCCAATTCATAGATGGGGATTTTTAGGAGTCCATGATTGGTAAAGGCCGGGGGAAATTTGTCCAGGACGGGGGGGTTACACCCCTACTCTTTTCGAGAAACGCCCTGGAATTTTTAATGACCACAGAGAGTCAGACCTCGGTTCTATGTCTACTGATGCAGCCTCTCAGATTGTGCATCAAAACGTGTTGGTGGAGTAGAGTGACTTGGCTGCGCTGCGATATATTTCATCACACTGCCCAATCATCACTTGTCAAAGAAGATTGATTGGCACTTGTGGTGCATTAGGTGTTAATATTAATATAGAATATTAATTTGGAATCATGTAACTAAGTATAAATTTCAGTTGAAAATAAAAAAATAAAAGTTTGCGAACATCATTAGTAATGCTTTTTTATTATTATGATTTTTAAAATATTTTTTGTTTATATATATTTTTTATTTATTTCTATACCTGGTCGTGGTAACGTATTCATAAACATCTGCATCCAGTCCTTTAACTTGGTCCCTTTGTTGTCATTATTTTGGAAAGGTTTTTTTTATGTTCTCATTTTAACTACATTTTGCGGTTATTACTGTTGTAAGGTAAAATGAAACTCTTGTAGTTTGTGCAGTAACTTACAGTGGCTTGTCAAAACAGAGCGACACTTTGGTCCAGTGGTAGAATACTCCTGGAAGGAGTTTGGTTCCCGGTTGATGCACAAGTTGTACTTTCAGCAATTCTAAAATATTTTAAATAGTAAAATATATTTAGTAATATGTATATTGTACTGACAGTTTTATTATTTATATATGACAGTGTGTTAAATAGTAATAATAAATTAATAGCAAGAATGATAATGAATGAACAAACATGAATACTGTCAATGGCAGGAATAAAAACTACCAAAATCTCCCTCCTCCCCCTTCTTCCACCCTTTGAGGATGGGGATACTGGGATCCCCTGCAGAGTGAGAACTGCAAAAAAAATGAAAACTGGGAAGGGGAGGAGGGGTACGATAAAGTGATAAAGAGGAATCCTATATCATGAGAAATTAAATGAGATAGGACATGCTGTGGTACACATTAGCCAATTTACACAGTTTGAACTTGAAGAGCAGAATTAACAACAAATGTTTCAACAAATAAAAACAGTAAAAAGAGTGGGATCTGGAGGTAAATTAGTTATTACTTAAGCAAAGTAATGTGAAAATGAGAAAGGCAAATTGTCAAGTTAAAGAATTTCTTCAAGTAATACCTACAGATATCCAATACTGATATAGTAATTCTTGTAGACTGCCTTTTCTAGATGCAATTATTTACACTTAATGTTATAATTTCCCCATAGCAGCTACTAGTTTACTTTGCCTGCTAGGGCATACTGGTTAACATCAATCAGAGGGGAGCCAAATCCTTAGAAGCAAACACTCATCACTCAGAGATGCTGTATTAGTTTAGGGACTACATTCCCAAAAAACCCACTGTGCAGATTCCTGGTGTGAGGTCCTGCAGGTCCCAGTGCTAGTTCTTCACTGTTAGTTGTTTGTTATTACTGGCACACGCACAGAAGTAATTCATACTGAATTCAATCCCCTTTTTAAAAGTTTATTTTGAAAAAAAAAACATGGTTGGGTTTCCAGAGGTATTCACAGGTTGCAAGTACTTCAAGCTGCTAGTGGGGAACTAACTACAGCGCCAGACTATTATACTCCAGACTCACCATCTCATCACCTTACAAATTCACCTTTCAGTACTGGACAAATTTGTTTTTAATGTTTTATGTTATTAATAATTAAGAAAATAGGCTGCTACAGGAAAAAAAACCAAAATATATTAAAATATTTTAGATTATAATTATAAAGAATCTATTATATATTGTGTATTTAAATCTTTGAAAAAGGTTATGAATATGTAATATAATATATAAACAACAAATAATTAAAATTACTGATGTTATTACTTACAGCGATTGAAACCAAAGGGATGTGTTTTGAAATGACATGATATGAATAAGTTCAAGTTCAAGTTTATTGTCATTACACTCATATACATGGTATATGGTATAACGAAATGCTATTTAGCTAGCTCTTGGACATAAGTAGTACAAAGAGAAAAAAAAAACCAACAACAACAACAATACAATTGTGTAGCAAAAGAAAGACAGAGACAACAGGCAGTGTGCAAAAAACAACAACAGACGATTTGCAAAAAAAACAACAACAGGCAATGTGCAAAAAACAACAACAGGCAATGTGCAAAACAACAAAAAGGTAACAGGTTATGTGCAAAAATATGCATCAACAGAATAAAATAAAGGGATAGAAATTATGGGGAGTGAGCTTTTGACATGCATGGTAGAGGTAGATTTTCAATGTGTGTTTGGGTTTTTGGTAAGAAAGAAAGGAAGAAGGCGCTGTGAGGTTCAGATCATAGGTGAGAGGTGAGGTGAGAGTGAGAGAGGCTGGGAATTTAACAGTTTGATAGTGCGGGGGTAAAAACTGTCTCTGAGTCTGGTAGTCTGGGCCCGAATGCTCAGGTACCGTTTTCCAGATGGTAGCAGATCATAAAGTCTGTAGCTGGGGTGTGTGGGGTCTTTGATTATGCTTAGAGCTTTCCTCAAGCACCGTCTGTCATAAATGTCCTGGATAGATGGGAGGGTAACCCCAGTGATGGACTGGGCAGTTTTCACCACCCGCTGTAGGGCTTTGCGGTCAGCAGCACTGCAGTTGCCATACCACACTGTGATGCAGCCTGTCAGTGTGGTTTCTGTAGTGCATCTGTAAAAGTTAGTGAGGATCTGGGGACATATCTTAGCCTTCTTCAACCATCTTAGGAAGTACAGGCGCTGTTGCGCTTTCTTGATCAGACAGGTGGTGTTGAGAGACCATGTGAGGTCCTCGGTGATATGGACACCAAGGAATTTAAAGTTACTGACCCTTTCCACTTCAGTCCCGTTCAATAAAAAATATTGAACAAAAAATTGAATGGAATAGCTGAGAAATACAGCATAAAGCACTAAAAAACAGCATATCATTAATAAAAAAGATTGTCATCATTATTGCCTTGTTCTTGTGGCTAAAATGTGATTTCCTTAAGGAAAAAACATTTATATAGTGCAGACTTATACAGTAACAGCTTTACAGTATGTTACCATATAATAAATCACTACTAACTTCTTTTGGTATTTATGCTTTTATTTGCCTTTAAATACATTTTTAAAGCCAGTTTGTATAATATATTTTATATTTTATGATGAAGAGGTATTCATCATAAAATGAAAATTAGTTTTTCCTACCTACTATTTATTTACAAGTACTAATAATTCTGTATACTGTATTTAATTAAAAATAGAATTTCTCTTAGTAAAAACAAGTTGCATGGTTTTTAAGACTCTTCCTTGGATTCTTCTCTTGACTCTACATTCAGAAGGATTTTTATATTAATAAGGACAAGTAGTCTAATCTTTTTACTAAAAAACTTCACAGACATACAGTATTGCTCTGCATTTGTGTTTCTTCTATTATATACTTAATAAAAACGTTATATTTTCAATTTTCAATTTTCAATTTCAATTCCAGTCTCTCTATTTCTTATTCTGAGAATTTCAGATCACAAGTTGCTGGGAGTAGAAAACTATGAATGGGAATGCCTTTAGAATGAAAACCTCATTACTACACAAAGCACACCCAGTCTGGTTACTAGACCAGGATATGCTGATCCTGTAACTTAAACGCTGACCCTCAGCCATACTCTTCCACGCTTCCCCATTTGCTGAGCCAAACAAACCCCAAAGTTCATTAGTTTAATTAATCAAACATTCTGTCATTAATCCATAGTACCAGTGACAAACAGACCCACATAGCAGTTTAGTCAAAGACAAATTATTGATTGCTCTTTCACATGGTATCCCAGTCATACTTAGAGATAGGGAATGATTGCTTCTATGTAAAAAGCACCTAAGGGATTCATTTTCAGCCCTAAATAGGCCACTGGAGGATAGTTAATCTTCATAGAAAGATGCCAAGCATTTACATTTGTCTGCCTCTTCTGCAAAGCAGGAGCTCACAGAACTACTGCAACGTTTCTTTTATCTTGATGTTATGTACCTAAAATCCCACTAGTACAGTGTGCTCTGATAATCTTTTCCATCCTGAATGTAGAATTCCAGTTTTCTAAAAAATATTTTTCCCTTTCCATTAATTTCCAGTGCAGTCACAGTTGTTCACTGAAGAGGTATTCATCATTTATGCATATTAAAATGTGTAGCATCCAAATTACAGCACAGATATGATACATTCTCTCAAGAGAAACAAAAATCCTTAGGCCACTTTTGTCACTGAATTTCTGTAGTTAATACAACCCTAATTAAGACAGAATAAGAGAAGTAATTAAATTTAAGCTTGAATATTGGCTTACTGTAGAGATTAGTTTTCTTACATGCTTAAAGGCAGATCTCCTGTTGTATAGCTGAGTAGTAAATATGTTTCTATTTATACTGACTAGGGCTATGAGAAATGTCTGACAGCTCAATGTTGCATGTATTGCTTTTATAACTATCAGAAATGTTATTTCTATTCTGACATTTAAATATCCATTTCTTATAATATAGTCTTGTTCTAGCAGAATGTTTGATTCTTCATGAAGAAAACTGTTTTTTCTTCCGGCGGTAGTGGTATAAATGGGGAAGCCATATGTTTGAAATTCAGAGCTTTGACAAACCAAATTTCTATGCTTTGCTCAGAGAAAGGTCCTTCGTAAAAAACAAATGTTAAAATTACAACGAATAAAATTACAATGAGGGACAGTGTGGCTTTGAGGAATGACTTGGAAGAATAAGAAAATGTTTTGTTTGTTTTGTTTCTGAGACAGTGACAGGTGTATAGCAAATAGTTCAACATTTTTTGGCATCTCTTTTGGTGTAGGTATGTGTTACGTTACATACAGTACATTGTGTATATCCCTTTCCTCTAAAGAATAGAATTGGTAAAGAATCAAGCACCTGGAGTGGTGAATTGTGGAATTTTGTCACAGCTGGTTCCACATAATTTGAATGCCCTTCCAGAAACTACAGTACTTATTCTCCGTTAGCCTTTATAGAATGACTGATAAGGTTAAGGTTATTCTCCTGCTGGGGTCCCACATGCATTCAAAACAAGTACTGTCACAGCAGAACAGCAGGATTCACAGCAGGTTAATTAGTGACAGAACAATCCAAAGAAACATGGATGGTTTTTGATTACACAAATTTTATCATGTTGAAAACCTTGCTCATCCACATCAACTTGCTTTAGTTGACCACTGACAACGTCGGCACCGCTGCCTGTTCGCCATTCCTTCTTTTCCTAACTGTGTTTTCCCCGTAGACATTTTCCAGTAACTTCTGGATTATACCGTCTGCACAGGGTCCTAAACTACGCTTCATTACAGTTACCAACATGAATGTAGTATGAACCATGACAAAGTTTCTGTCAGAACCCCAGACTTGAGTAGTTTTAGAAATGTTTTGCTGAATACTTCACAGACCTGACATTTGTTGAAGATCTGGAATATTTTTCATCTTCAGTGAAGTTTCCTGAAATGGTTGGCCAGTCTTCCTTCTGTCTCACCAATGTAAATGGTTGGGTATTTTCTGCATGACATGCAGTAGGGTGCTGGAAATACATAATGTCATTTGGGTGACACTGAACTGTCCAGAGGGCCTTGAATGTGTGCTGTATTGGATACATACATTATTTACAGTTGATGCAGCAGAATCTGTTGCAAGCTAAACTGTCTGGGAATGGATGGTTGCTGTTGGCAGTTAACTTCATTGTGAACGGTAAGGTTGCGCGGATTAGGTGGTCAGTGGTATGAAATGATAGGGCAGTCAGGAAAGTAGGTTCCAGTTGAAGGGTCATCTTAGAAGAAGGGAAAGTTGTCACTGATATTCCTGGGAATAGTAAGGGTGTAAGGGTGATAGGCAAGCACCAATGGAATGAGGTTGTGACTCTGGCAATTCTATTCGGGTTGATGATCTAAGGCTATTTTTAGCTCTGGTGAAGGCATTGCCAATAATAGGTGTTGGGTATCCCTTGGGTATCAATGAGAATATATTTTGAGGGCTAAGTTATGAAAGTCCATGTTGCTACTGCTTAGCCTTTGGAATGTGAGGAATTGTGAAAAACAGAGATTTTAGTATGTGGGGGGTGGAAGGAGCTGTACAGGAGATAGCTGAGTGAGTTGGGAGGCTTGTAATAGACAGAATGTGAAAGTCATGGATGGTTAATAAAGAGGTTTATGTCCAGAAATGGAGAGATATGTTAACTGTAAATTTAAGGGACAAGTGAAAGTTGGTGAAGTGATGTGGGAAATGCTCCAGTTGGTTGTTAAAGCATGTAGCAGCACTGATGCAGTCATCAATGTATTGCCTGTAGGGGTCAGGGACAAAGCCAATGTAGGAAGCAAACAAGCAAACTTCTACCCAGGCCACAAACATATTTGTGTAGCTGGGGCCCATCCTGGTGCTCATGGCAACTCTACTAACCTGCTGGTAAAAGACGTTATTGAAAGAGAAGGCATTTAGTGTAAGGACCAATTCCGAAAGAGTATGGGTTGGTGGATCAAATGCTGTGCATTTGTGCAGTGTGTGCTTGAAGGCTACAAGACTGTCATTATGGGAAATTACAGTGTATAAGGATGTAAAGTCCATGTTGAAAATTAAATATCATGGGCCCTGAAATGGAAATTGTCAAAAAGTTGGAGATCAAGGTTAGTTTCCTTATTAAATGAAGGAAGCCCTTCAACCAGTGGTCTTACAGGACTGTCAAGAAAGCCCAAGATGTAAATGAAGAAGACTGGCAGATCATTACAGGGTACATGTCAGAGCTGTGGATTCAAAGAAAGATCATTCCAAACTGATAATTTACCATTGCACCTCTAATGGCCGTGGTATTTTTTATCTCTCTGCTTGCATCCTCACATGGGGGTGTCAGAACTTGTATTGTACAAAGAAAACCAAAACCAAATTTATTCCGTACCTCTCCTCCTGTCCTCCCTTGGTTTAGACTCTCATTCTCACCTGTTATATGCCCATTTCCCCTCCTCTCCTAGCCTCTCCACAGTCTTCCGAATGCAGTGTTTCTTTTCAGCATTGGATGAATAGGATTACCTATTCCTTTGCTGCCTACAAATGCTAATGCAGCTAATGCAGCTCCCTACTTGAACTTACAAAAAAAGAGTTTCTCAATTAAGCCATTATGTAAGTTTACATCTAGGACTGAGCACCGATATTATGCAATATCAAATATGTCATTGCCAAAATTACAATTAATTAACTGTTAGAGTCATTAAAAACCAGATATAAATCTCTCTTCCAACAGCCACTTATTTCACAAAAGGTTACCAGAGCCTATTTCAAAGCCAGCAAGTCGCTCCATATAGAAGGTGACTATATGTAGGAGAAATATATATATGTATATATGTATATAGGAGAAAGTTCAGAATCAAATACAATACCCAAAAGTATCAACTAGCATGCCACCATTGTGTTTCTTTCCAGTTGCTTTGCTACTTTTCATTGTGAGGTCTCTGGTTGTCATGTCACATCATTCAATGAGCATCAAAATGATGATAATTAAAGGTGCAGCTATATGTTTCCAAGAAAGAGTACAACAACACATAGTTCAAATTTTCCAAAAGATTTAGCTTTCTGTGCAGAACTGAGTTTTGACTAACATAAATTCCACTCCTTTTTAATTACTTTATGAATTTGAGATTTGACTTAATGTCTCAATTAATTAAATTCCATCTTTAATCAGTGAGAAACCTGATAATGGTTCGGTAGCTTTAAAATATCAGCTTTAGCTAAGCTGAACTGGCATCTATAGCTTGCATCAGAGATGTTTTTGGAATCCATAAATTAATTTAATTTCTAGTGTATAAGACAGGGGTGTGAATGCAAAGGTATGTGAAAAACATGCTGTGGGCCATTCAAGGAATGAAAGTTAATCAAATTCTATTACAGTCATCAGCCAAGACCTTAAGATTTAAGAAGAACAAAGGGTATCAGCCGTATAACTAAAAAGTGCAATAACAATTTTAAGTTGTAAAACGAAAACAGCCAATGTTCTAAAATATACAGTTTGTAGTCTGCACTTGTGTTGGCTCTGTCTCATTTGTCACTGTCTAACAGACTGTTCTTGTCAGTTTGTTGGCTCCCTGGCCTAAACACTATACAGTTTATTGTCTCTGAAACAGACAGCTCAATCCTGCTGTGACACAGGATCCTTCCCTATCTTTCCATATGTCTTTCTCGGCCCAAGGATCTGACAGGTACAAGGGTGCGAGACTTGTTTTCCTAAAAAACTGTCACATGGAACTGCAGTGCCATTCAGGGCCAGGTTAAAGGTGTTTTTCTCTAACTCCCTTTCAGGAGGTCCCAAGCATTTATTCAGCCCTGTAATTTATGAAAACAAAAATTCCCATCAGTCTAGAAGTCAGGTGAAGCTCAGATGACTGACACACTCTGGGATGCACTGCTGTGATGAGCAGATTTACCTCTCTTCAGACTGAAGAGAGGTGATCTTGCAATGGTTTAGTTTTATTAAACTGAAATTAAAATTCTTTAGCATTTATTGGGAGTTTACCAAAAGATAAAATATATAATGAAGGATATGGAAATGTGATCTAATTTAAACAACTTCAGTTTCTCATAGCACTTCATAAAAGTAAATTGATTCAAAAAGGAGATGAGTATAATATAGTCCTACTACGGGTTTAAAAGGACACTAGAGAGGACAAGAATGAAAAAAAATTCCAACAGATGGCTACAATAATACATCAGGTGGGTAGCTGCTTCAGCATGCGTAGGCTGCAAAGGAACAAATAATAGGTTTATTCCATGCTGAAAAAAGACGAAAGAAAACACAATGTTTCGGCCATGGAGCCTTCTTCAGGTGTGAGAAAGACAGGGCAGTAAACAAAGGTAATGTAGCGGGAGAACAAAAGCTGGAGAGAGGAGGAGCAAGAGGCGGGAGCAGGGGACAGAAAGAGAGGCCAATCAAGAGGTGTGAAGTCAGGATAGGTGTAGAGAGGTGTGAAATGAAACCTACAATGAATAGAGAGAATTTAGAAGAAAAGTAGTCTGTCGTTAAGAGAAGGGGGAAGGTGTGATCCTAGCTGCAGGATAATTTTGTTTTCTGTAGTCTTTCTGATGTTTGAGTTCGGAAAACCGTCTTTGAGAATACATACGGAGAGATTAGAGTGGTCATGGCCATCAGAGGTGAAATGAGAAATAATGGGCTTGGAGAGATCTTTAACATGCCATAACATGATCTCTGAAGCGGTCTCCGAGTCTCCTTCCTGTTTCTCCAATGTAGATGGCTGGGCATTTACTGCAAGAGATACAGTAAATAATGTTGCTGGAGGTACAAGATGCCACCTGGGTGATCTGGGTCCTGAGGGGCCTTGAATGAGTGTGGTGTTAGATGTGTACTTGCAAGTGATACAGCAAGCTCTGTTGCAAGGGAAAGTGCCTGGTGTGGATGGTTGCTGAGAGTGGTCAAGGGAGCTGTAAACAAGAAGGTTACGCAGATTAGGTGGTCGCAATATGAGATGATGGGGCAGTCAGTAAAGAGGACCCCAATGGAGGGATCATCCTGTAGGATGGAAAAGTTGCCATTAATAGTCCTGGGAATAGGAAGTGTGTTGGGGTGGTAGGGAAGCACCAAAGGAATGCGGTTGTTACGGCGGGAGTTCCTGATTGAGTTGAGGTCCGAGATGTGTTTTTGGCTTGGGCAAGGGCCCTATCAATAACACTGCTGGGGTATCCTCTGTTGGTGAAAAAGGAGTACATTTTGAGGGCTTGGCTCTGGAACTCGATTTCGTCGTAGCCGTAGGAACTGTAAAAAAGAGAGACAGTTTTTAGTGTGTTTGGGGTGAAATAAACTATACAGGAGATAGCTGTGTGAATTCGTGGGTTTGTAATAGACCAAAGTTGAGAGTTGGGGGTAGTTGATGGAGAAGCTGATGTCTAGAAACGGAAGAGTAGTGGAAGATATGTTAGCTGTATATTTGAGGGACGGGTGGAATTTGGTTAAATGATGGAGAAAGCACCCAAGCTGATCGTTAGAGCATGTGGCGGCACCGACGCAGTCATCAATGTATCGCTTGTAGAGGTCAGGGACATAGCCAGTTTAGAAAGTGAAGAAGCGTTTTTCTACCCAGCTGACAAAAATATTGGCATAGCTGAGTCCCATTCTGGTGCTCATGGCAACTCCACTCACCTGTTGGTAAAAAAGGTTATTGAATGACAATGGATGAATGACATGCAACTTCCTGCTGATATTGCCTTAAAGAGACATGCACACAAATACTGAGCTTGACACTGTGCAACGTAAAGCAAATGTGTTCCAATTCTTCTGTTAACTAGAAAAAACTGTGTTGAAAGCAAAGAACATTTTTGTTCCAATTTGATAGATGAGAGAGAGGATGAAAATGTTATGTCAACATATACAACATGTTGCATCCTTTGTATTATCAGTTTTTTAAGCTAAGTGCTTAATATGTGGAGTTTTAAATAAAGGTTTGAAAGGAAGATAAAACCTAAAGTCTTGCACTTCTACATACCTCTGTATAAATATACTTTTTCCTTAGTTGCTTGCATGTTTTGTTTTTGCATTTGGTGTTTGCTCTCGCCAGTGAGCAGTTACACTGCCCATGTTTCTTGATAACTCAAAGGCAGTACAGTCACATTATTCCAGTGTCGTACTACACGACTTTTCCTAGGATTTTCAGTCGTAGCTTTCATTTACACAATCGTAAGAAAATCACAGCAAGTTGTAGAGAGTTGCAGCACACGCCCTTTATCATCAGTTGTGTAGTGTGACACCCCCAGTGACTCCGTCATAGAGCTCTTAACAGCCCCTACGACTCTCTGTGACTCACTACAATAAAATAAAAAGGGTTTGATTTTCTAATAGCGAGTCTCAAGTCCTAGGGGTGGGGAGTGAGCCAGATGTGTACTTGTGAGATAATGTGCCCATTATATTACACATTATAGCGCAACACTGATTTGTTTAAAATATTTGTTTTAAAGGTGTTTTATACTTTTAACTGTGTTATTTTTGTAAATTTGTTCTATATTTATAAAGAATAATTATATTTTTGAAGATGTTTATTTGTGGAAAACAATGACTGTGTTACATTTTTCAAGATGTTTATGTGCTTGTTCTCTATGTTGTTTGTTTACTTTCATGCGGTGCTCCTCTTCTTAATCCGGTGTGCTCCACGTTGATTGGCTACCAAAATGAGGTGACCTTGCGGTACTTTTGGGGTGCAATACGAGATTTGGAACCGTGATGAAAAGTCATGAGGGAATTGTGTAATTAGTCACCCCCTGCGATTCCTAGCCATATAATTTGACACTCTCTAGGACAGAAAGGGCAGCGAGATTCAGCAATTGCAGTCGTTAAATTTGACATGCTCTCCAACTAGAAGTCATGTCGAGTCCTGTAGTTTGATGCTGGCTTTAAGTGTCTCTTGTCTCTAGATCAGCTTCATTATCAAGTGTCCTATCCACCACATCTTCAACCCCTTCAGTTTTCCTTCAGTAGCCCTCTTTCTGCTGTCCCTGTAGGAGCTTTCCCTGCTTCTGATTGTCAATCCTGGCCTTCTGTGTAACTCCATGCTAATGCCAATCCATGCTTCTCATTCAAAGTCCTCACAGTTCCTGGCACCTGTACTAATATGGCTCTGCCATTTCTAGGCTGCCGATCAGATTATAATGTAACGCATTCATGATTTACAGGTTTAGGCAAGAAAGTGTCAACTGTAGGAGTTATGACAACTCCTTTGCTTCCTTAGCTTGAGAAATCCTGATTTTGTTCCCATTATTTACTTCAATTTAACATTACAATGATGGGATTTCTGGAAAAAAAACAAACTATGCAAATAAAATCTGATTTTATTGGCCTAGCAATCTTTTTCTTGTTTATTATTTACTTAAGAAATAGTGAGATTGAAAAGTACATCCCCATTTGTTGCTTACAAACATAAGTAACGTGGCTGACATTTTCAGTTTTCGGTAGTTTGGGTAAATCCCAATGCGATGGAGGGGCAACGCAAGTACAGTGTATTTGGCATAACTCATTTTGGCATAACTCATCTATCTGATGGAACGGCACCCTACCCATGAAGATAGTGTCACCACCACCAGCCAGAAGAGATCTTCTCACAAAAGAACTAACCAGTACCAGCAGCGGGTTAATAATAACAAGCACCGTAGCACGTGTTAATCCATCAGCACAAGGCGAGCAGCACTATTTAAACCATCCTAACCCGCTTCCCGCGTATTCATTGAGAGCTCTACCTGGCGTTTTCTGTACCTCGTATTATTCTGGATTCTGGACTTCGCTTTTACCTTTTCACTTTGGACCTCGCCTCTCGTCTCGGATTGTTTGCCACCAGTGTACTTCCCGGATTTTGACCTACCTTACTCCTTTTGACCACGACCTCGCCTCTTGCTTCGAATTGTTTGCTTCAATCGTACTTCCTGGATTCTGAATCACCTTTTTCCTTTGGACCACGAACTCGCCTAACGAATGGGATTGTTCGCTTGCCTTGTCATCTACCTACTCTGGCGTCTGCACAGGATCTGTATACCTTTTCATTGAGGATTCCTGACAGATAGACTGCCAAAAACCCCCCTTTACTTTAACAAGGGCTGAGTTAGGTGTTCATGCAAGGGTCTGGATGGCGTGGTGGGAGGGGTGTGAGAGAGGTGCACAAAGGGATGTCCTGGATGTGAGATTTTCATATTTGGGTGAGCGTGAAAGATAAGGATCTAACCTTCCTCCCAAGCTTCTGTTATCAACTCCATTGAGAAAGCTATCGTTTCAAACTGGACAACACAGTGGCATGCACCTTTTATTAAGTTCGGACTGATACTTTCAATGAGCTTTCTGAATAACAGCTTGAATTCAACACAAAAGGCACATAGTGGGTGGGTCCCTGAGGTTCCTGTTGATCAGATGACAAGCAGGTAATAACTGCATAGTATCCAGAGGAACTTATATCACATTAGGATTTTGAAGCAAGGTGTTTATTTAACCACAGTACCATTTTCTAAGTAAAGCAAGTGGAGAGAGTGATCTCAGGAGGCCTACATCAATGGTTCTACATCACCATACCCTTTCAGAATGTTAAAGACCCACCAGCAACACCGAGGATCAAAATTTTAAGTGAGTGTCTGCATTACAGTACAGTAATTAGTATTAAATGGGATTTCTCATTGTTCCTTTCACTGGTGTCTGATTAATCATGGTAGCAAACATTCAAGTTGGACTATGTTATATCTGAATTACTGTAACTGGTTTATAGATGTTCATATAGTTAACTAATCCTAAGGTTTAAATTGAAAAGGTGATCATTGTTAATTGATCAAAAAATAAATCAACAAATCACTACAGCAATTATATGAACATTACTACAGATTTAATACAAATTAGAGGAACATGGAATTCTGTAATTTAGCAAAACTTTGCTTTTATTTGAAATAATTAAAAAAAACAGCATGGAACAGCAAGAGAGCCAAAAAGTGGACAAAGGAATTTATAGTTTAATTAGAATATATTTATGTATAGAATTCATAGTAAAAACATTCTTCTAGAAAATTGGTCTGAAAATGTGAAAATATCAGCAACTGTTACTTAAAATAGGTGTGAAACAAAACTTTACTGTGATGCAAGTATTGAAAATTCTCAGAAGGCGTTTACAAACTACAATCAAAATCATGAAATTCAGGAGGAAGCCAGTAGCAAACCAAGACAAAGATGTAGACTCCTTACTAACTACTACTTTGTTTGAATACACTAAGAAAGCAATTGAAATTGCAACACTTTAGGTAGAACATCCTGAAAAAATGCATCTCATTATCCCTTACATAATCATTAAAGACAATGACCATACCACATTGACTCCATACATTATTCAATCATGGTGCTCCAGTTGTGTCAGCACTGAGATAAGCATAAAGATTTGCAAGCAGGCTAAGAAACAAACCACAGTTTGCCTTTATGTCTTTGTGTGTGTCAAGCAGCACTTGGAGAAGCTGCATTGCTAACCTATTTTTAACACGGTATATTTACCAGGAATTTTACGACACAAATATATTTTTCCATAAGCACACCACTGGGACCAATTAAAACACTGTACTTGGATTTTTCCATGCACATATTTAATGTATTGGTGTTTTTTAGTATAGTTTGCTGTTTCATATTCTAAAACAGAAAAGTGATGGCTTGATGCCACACTATAGGATTGTAGTATAAATATTTCATTATCGATACATACTTCAATTTTTTTTCCACTCTACAAAAATGTTATAAAGATTGCTTAAAGCAGCGATTCACTCCAATTCAGAGCTGAAGTGCATATAACTATTAACAAGGTAATTATTTCACATAATTGAGAGATTTTATATTATCACCTTTCCCTGCATTTCTCTTGAATTATATTTTTTTCATCACAAAACAAATTGAAAATAATCTGTTTTCTGCACATCCGTCTATCTGCAAATGCATGAAGCAAAGCATTGGGGCATCAAAACTGCAGTATAAACCATGAGTATACCAGATAGTGCAGCAAATACTTTAGCACTGATGGGCAGAGATGCACCTTCTCTGTTATAAACTCAAATAGTTATATAAACCCTGGAAAGTTTGATGGACAACATTCAGGATTTCATATTCCTGTCAAACTTGAGTAGCCACATATCACCAAATTGTTTTGCAATTATTCAAAAAGACATTTTCAAGACAAATTTATGTGCATTCCTTACAGAATTCCACCTCTGTAGGGATACTGTAAGGATAAGTGTGAGGTAATTACTCCACTGTGAGGGGCATGGTGACTCACTGTTGATACAAACCAGACATCCCATTAGCTGCAATTTGTGCAAGTGGCAGCTTGGCCAGTTTTCTTACCAGCACAGAATATAAAATAGCTGTTTTATTTCATTGTGTGAGAGAGCATCTTCCTGTGCAGCAGCACCCACATTTCCTGTCCAGCTTTCAAGCTGTTGATGAGTGCTTTAGTGTTTTTAGGGACATATGACAGACATCAACATGAAGGGGAATATATGTACAAACATTGGATATTATCGTCATATAAAAATAAATCAGTCAATTGATTTACTGTATTTACTAAACTTAATAATGGATATTAAGAAGTATTAAAAGTATAGTATAGCCAGTTTGTGCTTTGCAATCTCCCACAAACCCATTAAGTCAAAATGAGTGCTTAATGAATGCCTTAATTGACTAAGGAACAACAAAGACGTTTTCCCCAAAACCTAAATCTTGGTTATAGTCAAGCTACCGAGACAGATAAAAACTAGATCAACCTGAGACACTTCAATAATGCCCTTTGTTTAACCAAGCTACTCAACTATTTTGTAGACTAGGTGCATATTCATTCATTATTTATTCATACTTTATACTGGACATGCTTAAAGTTTTATTTTAAATGACTTGACCTTTAGCCTATCACCTATAGCCAGCCTTATTGGTTTTGTCTCTTCCTCATATTAGTCAAGTATACTGTATGCTTGTCTCTCTCTCTCCTAGACTAAACACCTCGCCCTCTCTGTGATCAGCATGCCCACCTGTACACCTGAAAAGCAATAACCCTGAGTGAGTCTGAAGATGCTACTCCTGCCTTTTAATCTGCACTTGCTGACACAGCTATGACTTTTTGTTCTTTTCAAATGATGCTCATTAGTACCTCTTAAAGGAAGTGAATTGGGATTGTTGATTTTCCTGAAACTAGCGCAATTTTTTTTTCTTAGTAGGAGTAGCTGCTGGGAAACAGGCTGTCCTTTATCGCATGAAGTATAAATATGTTCTTCTTTGCTGCAGGCCATGGAAAATCCCTTTATAAATCATTGCAAAGGCAAAGAAATCGATCTTCCCAGAGGTGAGCACTGAGAAGTGAGGCAAGAGATTCCTGGCATTGCAGCTCTCCCTGGGCTTGGCTAGAAGGACTGGGCTCCTTCGGCTCTTGGCTGTTTAGTTGAAAGACCAAGCATTTTTTTAAAATCGCCTCTCTGGTTGAGGTAATTGACTGAGCTTCTGTTTATGATGAGTAAATGAGACTCGACTGCACTTACGTTTTGGCTTCATAATTGGATGTGAGCAGTTTTAATCTAAGAGCGCTTAGGCCTCACTTTCACTAATTACAGACAACTAATTGGTTTTCCTAGAAAACTGGGTAATGGCCTAATATTGACAGATTATTCAATGAAGAGGCTTAGCTTTGTCTCTCTCTAGGCTCTAACCTTAACCACTGAAGAGCTGAAATTAACAGTAAATGTATAGGATCTACATGACATCAACATACTTTCATAAACTCCAAGCTTAGAGCTTTAAAATGTAAGTGTATGCATTTATTAATGACAGTTAAGGGTCTCACATAAGTTATTTATGGAGGTAAAATATCTCATAAATACAAGAACTTTCAGAAAGCTAGAGATCTTTGAATGTGTTTTTATTTACCAGCTCCATTGTTTGACACGGTCCCAGGGATTCTTATTCACATTATGGAATGTTAATACTATCATCCAGGTGGATGCTACACATTGGTGGTGGTGGAGGGGAATCCCCATTACCTGTAAAGCGCTTTGAGTGGAGTGTCCAGAAAAAGTGCTATATAAGTATAAGCAATTATTAATTATTATTAATTATATTGGTACAGTATGTGCTACTATGTGCAAGAACTAAGTAGAATAAATTCAATAGCAGGATAAATTCAGTTACAGACATTAAGAACAGTATTTCTATCAAAAGGTTGTGGATTCTCAGCTAACATTTCATACTCCAACAGACGGCAAAAAAATATGTGGAGGAATGCAATTCACTCAGAAAACCAGAAAACCATCCACAAAGTGTTTAAGTGGGGAAACAAGTGATTTTTTCATGCCTACCATCAGTACCATTTTTGTGGAAAAGTAGGGAAAACAAGGCAGTATGAAGGGTGAAAAACTGAATGCAAAAAATAATGAAATTAATATAATACAAAACATAATAATAATAATAATAATAATAATAATAATAATAATAATAATAATAATCACAACAGTATAAAGATGGTTACTGTATAAACAGTATTACTATACTATTTATATTACAGTATTGACTATTTATAAAGTAATTATCATTATGAATATTTAAGGTATAAATAATAAACAGAGTCTGTTTTGAATTCTGCTGAATATTAGAAAAATGGCCAGTAATAGAACAATAAAAGAAAAAAAAAAACAGAAAATGGAATTGAATGCAAAAACAAATGTTACTGGTAGTGAGTATTAATCCTTCAGTTAAAACAGAAATGAAACAAGTATGAAAGTTGAAGAGTTTAGTTAATTCATAGAAATGTGTGCACACTGACAAAAAGTGACAGTAGTTCACAGTGAAACTGGAGAACTAGAAAATATATTACACCTGATAAGGACACAGAGATATTACAACTTCAAGCACTAAAAACCAGCATAGAGATACAGTATGGTAACAAATGTGTACATGTTGAAACCTAGAAAACAATCTCAAAAAGTGCAGTGATTATTATTGGTTTAATAATAAATTAGGTTCTTAAAGTGTGACATCTGGGCATATCTGTGGCATAGTGGTTAGAATTGCTGCCTTGCAGTGCTGGGGCCTTAGTTTCAATTTCTGTGGTGCTATCTGTGTGGAGCTTATGTGTTCTCCCCATGTTCGCATGGGTTTCCACTGGGTGCTTCAATTTACTCCCACAATCAAAAGATTAACTGACATGCCCTGGTATGAGTGTGTGTCTGTACAGTATGTGCCCTGTGGATAGCATCTCATCCAGGTTGTATCCTGGCTCGCACTCATGGCTTCCCAGGAGACTGTAGGTCCTGTACTGGATAATGCATTTAGAAAATGGATGGACTCTCACTTATATTTTTTGTTGCTACAATCCCAGCCTCAAGGCTGAAGAGCAGCTTTGCTGCTATTGCAACAGCTGATTTGACATAGACTCTGCAGGTTGTCTGTATTTTTTCTCACTACAGTTTGGGATACAAATTTCCAATGAAATTTCCAACTATGAAGACTGGTCATACCATATTTCCCATCAGCCATTTACATACTGGACTTGCTACTGGAACATTGACACAGCCACAGGGGAGAAGACTGTTCTTGTTCAGCTAACATCCACCTCTACTACACCCTGTGCTCCCTTCGAAAGGACAACAACTACACTCTTGTGCTGGGTCCAGGCCAGTTCCAGCCAATAAAGCACTATATAAGTTTAAACCTTGTGTGTGTCTGTGCTTGGAGCGCTGCCTGAGAGCCTGTGCCCTGATTGTGAGCAGTCCCACACAGCATCCAGTTATATAATTCTGCATAATGATATGTTACTGCTACACAATTAAAAACAATGTGAGAAATATGATGTGGAAAAATATTAAGCAAAAACATTTGTCTCTGTTTTGTTTCCTGTGTAATATTGACGTAAGCTTATGAACTAAATTATCTGGTAAGGACTATAATGTATATTTCCCACAAACTAGACATTATCACCACCATAAAAAAATAGAATATAATATTGGTAATGGTGTTGTTAGTCCTTTCACCCTTGTACTGAGAAGTGAAGTACAGTAAATTAATATAATTACTGCAAATAGACATGCTCTCTCTTATCATAATGTTAATCATAAATGTGCTCTGTCTGAAGCTGTTACAGTTTTTTTCAGCATTCACAGCTTTTAATATTTGTATGCAAAATATTTGTAATTGTCCCTTTGACTTCAATAACCAAAATCTTAAACTTTTTTGTTTCACTTTTCTGCCACATGCATCTGTGATGCCACATCCGGGCTTTTATTGGCCATGTATGGCTAAATGGGCTTGTTTAATGTATAAACAATTTTCCTTATATTGAGATCTATTACCATACTGTATATTACTTAAAATCTGTATATGAGTACCTTATTAAAGATGAATAAATCAGACATTAATTGAGAATGCGTTCTAAATATTGTAAGAACAGGTTAAAATGTTATTATGCATGGTTAATAAATATATATACTGTATATACAGTATACTGTATTCACTGCTTTAAATTATCCATGAGGATCCATTACTCATGCTACTACACTTAAGGTCTTGAGGTTCCTGATTTAGAATTTTTGGAAATAGTAAATTCCATTTAAATTTGTTTTTACTGTTTTTCTTTATATCAGTTCATTTTTCTTTACTAAAAATGAATTGAACATAGATTTTATATAATTCATATAAGGTAAAAATTATGCCCTATTTTTGTTCCTTCAATAAAGTGCTTAATTTAGCAAACTTCAGTCCCCCCACATTCCCCATTTTCTTTGTTTTTTGCAATCATAGATTATCAGTGACCCTAATTTTCATGTGATTTTTTTTTTTATAAGGCCACTTGTTTGTTCTGGTTTGTTTTTGCCTTATACTTAAAAGTTTATTTTTGGATCTGCTCCATTCCGTCAACTTCTAAACACTGATGTGTTTCCTCAAGACATAAGTGGATTACTAAAACCTGGCTTGTATCATTCGAATTTGGTTAAGGTGCTCCTCATCTTTGCATTACTTCTGCTTCAATTATGTTCCATGTCCACAGATGGAAGAATGATCTTTTCTTAAATGTATTAATTTATAAATGGCAAGAGTATTAGTATTAGTATTAAACCACCATAAATAAAACCATTTTCACTATAACTCATCCTTTCTAGAGTAAGCATGTAGAAAAGGTCTGACTCATTACTGCTTTGGACAGCCATGTCTGGTAGGATCACATATCTGTGGTCAATAATATAATTTAGGACTTTAGGACTAATTTAGGTTACATCATGACCCAAATGGACTGCTCAGATAATGACCATAATGTAAAGTGACTGACTGGTACATGAGTGAATTTGACATCAATCTACCACAAAATAATCTTAGCAAATTCAAGTAATAGAATACCATATAGTATAAGCTTTATAAAAAGCATTAATACTTTATAAAGTCCTCTTTATAAACTCTGATGAAAGATAGTATAAAAGGAGCAAGTCCTGTTTAGATTTACTGTGTGTGGTAGGCCATCAAATTAAATGAAAACTAACTTTCATGCTTATGAGAGCTAATAATAGTGAAACAGCTGTTGCAACTGCTAAATTTAACTTGATGAAATGTTAAATGAAATAAAAAAGTTAAATGAAATAATGAAAAGTCATAAGATAATTCTGTCTCATCTAGCAACGTAATTGGACAGACAGCTAATCAATATTAATATTTAGAATTAATTACATATGCTTATCTTAACTCCCACCCTAACCTGGAAAAGGTTTCACTCTAAAATATATACATAACCCAGCCAGCTGGCTAAGTGCAACTAACAGTACAGCATCACTCAACTGACCTCAGACATTGGCTTAACATTTGTTGGATGTCTCACAAGCAGTGTGCCAGACATTATTTCTGAAAATCATCCCTTTATTTGAGGAACAGAGGGCACACAATCAATGCATTACATTGGCACAGTGATCTTTAAGTAAAATAAATGATCTCCCACTAAAATAGCTCAGGCCAGCAGCCACTGCAGCATCTGTGTTTGTGTTGAAATATTGTGAGGCTGCATCAGGGGAGTTGATTAAATAAGTTTTTTTTTCTAAGGGATGTAATCTGCTCATACTAGATGCGTAGCAAATAGCCCCCAGATGCCACAGATCTTGTTAGACATTTTGCTGCAGAAGAAAATGCCTAGAGATGATTTGGCAGATATTAAGTGCTCAGAAATAAGAGCTTTCCACTCAGACTTGGTGCAGACCATGAGCTGCTGGGAGGTTAAAGGCACATTTGGTGTCTGATTCATTTGTGTACTTGTTAAAGTATTCCATGTAGCCAGGAAAAGTGTCAGTGACCAAATTCTTAAATGAAAAGTAAAGCACTGTGAGTTAGAAGTCAGTTATAGTAAGGTATTCCTGTGAAAGATTTGGCACTAGCATAAAGTGCATAGTACTTTCTCTCTTCCTTAGAAGAGTGAGCTTTGATCCAAAAACAAGAAAGTTGTTTTCCTCAGAAAACAAATAATTTGATTAGTAAAAAAGACGATCACGAACCTAATGAATAAATGACATGGTCTGAATAGTTCAACTATTCAAGCATTACAATGTTTTGGGTACGTGGCACAAGCTCTACAATCTAGAAGTGGGCAGAGGCATCATTATTTCCAGTATATATGTTGGTGGTGATCAGTATCATAATATTTCATTGGTATTTATAGAAGGAGCAGAACTGTTATAGCCAATTCTAAAGACTCCTGGTGTTTAGCCTTTTGTGGGACTGTTTTCCCAAGTTCCTATTTACATTCAACAAGTATTTTTTTTCAATTTGCAGAAAATATTAGTTACAGAGATAGGCAGAAGCACGTGTAAATGATTAAGAATATTCTTGCAAATGAAACAAATAAACCAAATTAAACTTTTCTTATTTCTTGGTACACAAACTAGAAAAAAGAACAGTATATAGGAAGAAAAAAGGTAAGAAAAAGATGGAGGAGAAAAAATACTTTTCATAGCCTGTTGAGGTACAAGATTAAAATCACGGTCAACACATGTCCAACACATGTTGGAGCCCTGGGTTCAATATGAGATCTGAGGTGCTATCTGCATGGAGCTTATATGCTCTACTTGTGTTTACATGTTTACATGGGTTTACCTCTAGGTGCTCCTTTTTCCTTTGGTCTCACAGTCCAGAGACATAACTGGTAGGTGAATTGGATTCTGGGAAAATCAACTCTGGTGTGATTTTGCAAAGGTGGCTGGCTGTTTGTGCCCACTGATGGATTGGTGGATCCTGCCCTGCACGTGTTACTTTCCAAAAAAGGCTCTGGCTTCCCGCAACACAGAATTGGATCAAGTGGATAGAAAATGGATGGATTGATGGTCTGCATTACCTATGCTGAGCACAGAAAGGATTGTGCCCTCTGGAAATAGACTCATACACTTCACCAGTGTATGCTGATCTCTATGCAGCTTCAAAGCATTTTTATTGATGGTAGAGATGCACAATGCCAGCAGAGAATGGTGTCCTAAATATTTTATTAAAAAATTGTAGAATCAATATGGGGGTTTGAGGTGGTAGGTGGGGAAAGGGGAAGTTTATTGCATGTGAAGTCACAAAAATTTGTTGGCAGTTAATTAAATTTTTGGCACAGCAACAAAGGTACATTCAATCTATAGGTCTTTAAGACAACATATCCAACTTCTGTGCCAAATGTTAAAAGCCTCATCTACAAAGGAAGAAAGAAATAGGTGAATGACTTTGGTAGGGTTAAAAGTGTTGAAAGTGGTGAACAACTGGTTGGCTATCGCTACAATGCCATTCTCAGAAAATGTAATGAAAAAACATAACAATCCTGATACAAATAGTTTACAAAACTCCTCTTCTAAAAAAAACTATTCCGGCTATACGTGCTGGAGGTTGATTTGTGGCCAATTGGTCACGATAACAAATCATGAAGTCAAACGTTAGGAAGATAATCTCTCTAAGTTCTCTAAATAAGTATAAACTTTGCCCATGCTACTTCAAGTTTTTATTTCATAAGAATAATTGTAATACAGTAGGGTAAGGGTCTATAGATTAAACTAACTGTGTGTGTTTCACTTGTAGTTACCTAAATACTGTACATTACTATACAAACTGCATATGTTACATTTGTAAAACAATTTTACTCTAACCTAAACTATTTCACTTACTTGTATATTGATTTAACCAATCATTATTACATAACATAATTTTAAGCAATTTAAAACATTTTAAACCAACTTATCTTAAACAAGCACTTGTTTAAATGATGTACTGTACCTTCAAAAGTAAGTACGTTGTGCTGGATTGTCAATGCTGATGTGCTTCTTCTTACATTCAGCACCTGTACTATCACTTGCACTTTGCTTGCCACTAATGAAAAGTTAAAATAGTATAAAAGCTGTTGTCTCTTACATTCACCACCTACACAAAACATAGGAAAGAAGACTTTTCTCAATCATACTCATTCATTTTAGAATTATTTTGTCAAGCACTGCAAGTTTTTACATTGTGTCCCAAATATCTCAACTTTTTAGTGTGGGGAAACATTGTATTTTAGGGTGACTTATAATGGAAAGCCCCATTTGGAAATGAAAACTGAAAAAGGTAAAATTTTGGGTGGAGCAAATTAATTTGTAACCAAGTCAGTAACCTAAATAAGTTCTTACTACATTTGTTATAAGGCTGGTAAAAATACAATATAGCTTGCAGTGTTTCCCAGAGAGTGAATGGGCATTAGCTTTAAGAGAGCAGCATGGTGGTGCAGTGTTTAATATTGCTGCCTTGCAGTACTGGGACCTTGGATTTAATTCTGGACCAGGGGTGCTATCTCTATCGAGTACGAGTGCTCCCAATGTTTGCATGGGTTTCTTCCCACAGTCCAGAAACATACTGGTAGATTAATTGGCTTCTGGAAAAATTGGCTCTAAGTGTGTGTTTGTGTCTGTGTGTTTGCCTGAACTGGCATCTCATCCAGTGTGTACCCTGCCTTGCTCATGTTGCTTTCCAGGATAGGATCCAGCTCCCCCACTCCAGTAATGTTATGAAACTGGCTTATTGGGAAAAATAAACTCTGACATTAGATAATACACCGATACACTGACAGGAATTTAATTTTTGGATTGGCCTCCTGAGTAAAAAATTATATGAATCATTTGCATGCAAAAAGAATGAATACTGCCAACCAGTGGGGAAAAAAAGCATCTGACATCTGAGTTTTTGCTTGTATCAATGAAACTATAAATTAATTGAGTGGCCATTACATCATTAACAATGAAAACAATAGATTTATCTACAAGAATCACTGCACCTTTGACCCTTACAGCAAAGTAGAATGACACATCAATCCATCCCATACATATATGATAATGATCTTTTCCTATGAGGTGGCATTCCTGAAGAAATAGTATAGACAAAATTCTGCCTTGTTTCTGGTACTGTGTAACTGGATGGTTAAGAATTTTGACGTGTTACCTAATGAAATTACTAAGGGAGACATTGGCAGTATATGTCTTTGTGGGAGCCATAATTGATGATATATAACAACTGTATGTCATAACTATCAGAATTAAGGTGTTAATTAACTTCCCAGATATAACACTGTACTCTAGGTGCCCCCAAAGTACAGTAGCTAACAAGTGCCCTGAGGATAGGAAAAGAAGAAGGGAGTAAATAGAAAACGGAAAACTGACACAAAACAGAAAGCAAAATCCCTCATCCTCCAAAACCTCAAAACCTCCAAAACCTCAAACAAGGCTTACACGCATTCCATGAGTGCCAGGAGAACCTCATATATTCTTGGGCTACAGTGGTGTGAAAAAGTGTTTGCCCCCTTCCTGATTTCTTATTTTTTTGCATGTTTGTCACACTGAAATGTTTCAGATCATCAAACAAATTGAAATATTAGACAAAGATAACACAAGTAAACACAAAATGCAGTTTTTAAATGAAGGTTTTTATTATTAAGGGAAAAAAAAATCCAAACCTACATGGCCCTCTGTGAAAAAGTGATAGCCCCCCCTGTTAAAACATAAATCAACTGTGGTTTATCACATCTTTGGAAAGCTGAGTTCAATTTCTCTAGCCACACCCAGGCCTGATTACTGCCAAACCTGTTCTCAATCAAGAAATCACTTAAATAGGACCTGCCTGACAAAGTGAAGTAGACCAAAAGATCCTCAAAAGCTAGACATCATGCTGCGATCCAAAGAAATTCAGTAACAAATGAGAAACAGAGTAATTGAGATTTATCAGTCTGGAAAAGGTTTTAAAGCCATTTCTAAAGCTTTGGGACTCCAGCGAACCACAGTGACAGCCATTATCCACAAATGGCGAAAACATGGAACAGTGGTGAACCTTCCCAGGAGTGGCCGGCCGACCAAAATTACCCCAAGAGCGCAGCGACGACTCATCCAAGAGGTCAGAAAAAACCCCACAACAACATCCAAAGAACTGCAGGCTTCACTTGCCTCAGTGTTCATGACTCCACCATAAGAAAGAGCCTGGGCAAAAATGGCCTGCATGGCAGAGTTCCAAGACGAAAACCACTGCTGAGCAAAAAGAACATAAAGGCTCGTCTCTGTTTTGCCAGAAAACATCTTGATGATCCCCAAGACTTTTGGGAAAATACTCTGTGGACTGATGAGACAAAAGTGGAACTTTTTGGAAGGTTATGTGTCCCATTACATCTGGCGTAAAAGTAACACAGCATTTCAGAAAAGGAACATCATACCAACAGTAAAATATGGTGGTGGTAGTGTGATGGTCTGGGGCTGTTTTGCTGCTTCAGGACCTGGAAGACTTGCTGTGGTAAATGGAACCATTAATTCTGCCGTCTACCAAAAAATCCTGAAGGAGAATGTCCGGCCATCTGTTCGTGACCTCAAGCTGAAGCGCACTTGGGTTCTGCAGCAGGACAATGATCCAAAACACACCAGCAAGTCCATCTCTGAATGGCTTAAGAAAAACAAAATGAAGACTTTGGAGTGGCCTAGTCAAAGTCCTGACCTGAATCAGATTGAGATGTTGTGGCATGACCTTAAAAAAGCGGTTAAGGCTCGAAAACCCTCCAATGTGGCTGAATTAAAACAATTCTGCAAAGATGAGTGGGCCAAAATTCCTCCACAGCGCTGTAAAAGACTCATTGCAGTTATTGCAAACGCTTGATTGCAGTTGTTGCTGCTCAGGGTGGCCCAACCAGTTATTAGGTTTAGGGGGCAATCAGTTTTTCACACATTTTTTTTCCCTTTATAATAAAAACCTTCATTTAAAAACTGCATTTTGTGTTAACTTGTGTTATCTTTGTCTAATATTTCAATTTGTTTGATGATCTGAACCATTTCAGCATGACAAACATGCAAATAAATCAGGAAGGGGGCAAACACTTTTTCACACCACTGTATATGACAATAAGGTGATAATTCCAAAAAGAAACCCCTAATTAAACTACAAAAACAAACAAATGCAATCCTATCAGTATGGCATTCTTAATAACATACAGTATTTATCAGTCTGAACTAGAATAAAAAACAGTGGAAATAATTTTAAAATGGAGAAGAAACAAGATAAAAAAGTTACTAGTAAATTAATATTTATAGATATGAATAGATTCATTAAGGTGTGGTTGGATATCATTCAGAAAAAAAAATCTTTGTGAAAAGTCTGTTGATGTTGATGTGATGATGAAACACTGTACCTGATCTTATTCATGTTGTTGGGCAAGGCAGATGAGGCTTATTAAGCCTGCCAGAGCTCACTTAGTCTTTCAGAACTTAACCTTTACCTGAATTTCTTCATTCATTTTTCCAGCAATGTGTTAATTCCTTTCCAAACAGGGCAGGGATTCCAGACCAAATAAGTCAAGTAGTTCAGAGAAGAAAAGCTGTTGAATTGTCCTTTTATGTGCCCCCTGGAATCCCAATAAGCCAAAAATTACACAAGAAGACTGCATTTTTTCATTCACAGGTAGTGTAGCTTCTTCCCAAGGAGCTGTGAAGAGTGTCCATATTTGTAACTACAGACTATTTACCAGGAGGATGACAATACAGATTTCAAAGGAGAAAAGACCTATTAAAATTTTAAAAGTACTGTACCTCTGTCTCCCTCTAAAAATGTGTTGGATGCTCTCCAATATTATGGAAGTAGTATCTGATGGAGCAGGTCTGGAGATATTACAATCCCCACAATAGGTTAAGTAAGGAGAGACTTTTTGTTTTAACTATGGGGGTTAATATGCTTCTTTTCCAAAAGAAAGGAAAGAAGTGCTATTTTTTACAGCAAAACAAAAATAACAAAATTATTGTTTAATAAATTAATTTATTTTAAAAGGAGGCCGTATGCGTTACAATACTCTAAATAAAGAGTTGCCGCCAGCCTGCTTCTGTGCAGCAGAAGCAGGAATGCTAATTTCAAGCCACTGAACTGTGTTAATCAATGCTGTAATGAATCCCTTAACACCTGTCTCCCAGTTTATAGTGTTTTGGCTCTTTCTAGAAAGACAGGTATCTTGTTTATAAATGGGCAGTCCCAATTCTCAGTCACTGCCTTAAGTGTAAAGACAGACACTAAATTATTTTCATTCTTTACAATGCAGACATTTCCAAATCTATACAGTATTTGAAAAAAATAATGAAACAATTGAAAAAGTGGGTATATAATGCAACATACATAGATGAATTAGTTATAGACTAATCTAAAGTATATATGAATAAGTTTATGTAAAAAGGTTACCTAATATACAGTATGGTGTGCTACAAAGTCTGTTTGTCAGTTAATCTGACTGGCTAATACTACACTGCTTTAAGGCCTACATACTTTATTTGATACCATTTTAAAATTTTTAATATGTGGTGAGCACTCCAATGAAAGGACATCTATCCTTATGGCTAGCAGCCATATCACTCTGCAACTCACAACTGGCAGCCCACTGAAGCTAAGCAGGTGTGAGCCTGGTCAGTACCTGGATGGGAGACCTCCTGGGAGAAACTAAGGTTGCTGCTGGAAGAGGTGTTAGTGGGGCCAGCAGGGGGTGCTCACCCTGTGGTCCATGTGGGTCCTAATGCCCCAGTATAGTGACGGGGACACTATACTGTAAACAGGCACCGTCCTTCGGATGAGATGTAAAACCCAGGTCCTGACTCTCTGTGGTCATTAAAAATCTCGAAAAGAGTAGGTGGGTAACCCTTGTGTCCTGGCCAAATCACCCATTGGCCCTTACCAATCATGGCCTCCTTATTAATCCCCATCTATTAATTGGCTTCATTAGTCTGCTCTCCTCCCCACTAATAGCTGATGTGTGGTGAGCGTTCTGGCCCACTATGGCTGCCGTTGCATCAGGTGGATGCTGCGCATTGGTGGTGGTGGAGGGGAGTCCCCATTACCTGTAAAGCGCTTTGAGCGGAGTGTCCAGAAGAGTGCTATATAAGTGTAAGCAATTATTATTATTATTATCCTAACAAGATCTTAGAAAAAATTACTTTTTATGAAGAGGCTCACTCCCATCAACAGACAGAATTGCATTTCACCCTATACTGGATGTAAGAGACTGAAGGAGGTGTGTGAAGCTGATACTGTTAACAACAGAAGAGGCAGAAGAATAAAACCCAGAACTGATGTTAAATTCTTCTATGGGAATTCTCTACATGATTGGTTACAAGCCATCTGAGACCTTATTTGAGAATATCCATGCTCCAAATACAGAAGTTAACATTTCTTCATGAAAGGTAAGCTATACATAGGCATAAAGTATTCTTAATGGATGTGTAGCTGTTAAAAAAAAAATGTTGGGAAGAGTAAAACATAAAGGACGGCAACCACTCATGTGAAATTTGTATCTGCCAGTCACTTCCTATAAACTATTTAAGTCCAAACTGAAACATTAACTCCGTAACAATACTAATGCTGCCTTCACTGATGTAGAAGCCCACACATGCTTCTTCTGATGTCAAAACGTCTTTCCAGTAGAATAGCACTGAAGAATAGCCCAGGTATTCTGCTCTTAGACTCTTGATGAATCATGTAACATTCCACATGCTTCTGAAAAAGGTACTTCTCACCTTCCACCTTCAGCCATAATGGAATTTGGAGATCACTCACGGCCAAGATTGTCTCCTCTTTTTT